>NW_028297171.1:8997394-9002394 GCF_055798465.1 Pogonomyrmex barbatus | reverse complement strand
AACTGAGGAGAAATAAAACTATTAAAATAATATGCAAGTCCAAAGACGTTTGAAAGAAAATTTCTCAAATTCTCATTGTCTGGAAATGGACAAAAAAAAAATGAAAAGGAAGAATTGATATCGAAATGGAACTTAGGCTTCGAAGTTCGGAGTTTTGAAGGAAGATCTTCCAAAGAAGGGAGATCCGAAAAGTGGAGCTCGAAAATTGGAATTGAAAGGTTCAAGTGGCAAAAGTGAATTTAGATCCACTTTAAACGTTAACATGCTTAAAATAGATCACATAAATTGAGGAATGATCAATACAAGCGATATATGTATGAAAATGTCACGTAAAGTGACGTAATGTGCGTAAAGGCAAGTACATTCACACTCAATCCCTGTCTACTTGGTTGCGTATCTCGAGAGACTTCGTCAAGCATATTATAATATATACATTCTCTAAGAATTGAATCCATCTTTTTTTGTCGCGTCCTCGCATTTTGCGTATTATAATATACAACACATATATTGTATGTCGTTACTAATGATAGTTATTAAAATGCTAAGCGTATCACGGTTCCCTTGTAAAACGCAAACTATTTCTTGTACGAAATGCACTGGTAACATCTTTTCCAAGATCATTCCTCAATTCTCAACTCACTCTTCGTCCTTGTTTTTAGTCTTATAGATCCGGTATCACCGTCGATTTTTTTTCCATTATAAGTTACATGTGTCATTCGCATAAATACGAAATTCGTTATATGTTTCTCGACTGTCCTCCTCCCTCACCTCCTCCTCATCATCATCGTTATCATTCGTTCTCAGCAATATCATTCCTCAAACAATCTCATACACATCATAGATTTCTCCATTTACAAAATACGATCTCTTCATTCTCCTCTTATTTTTAATTTTTCTTTTCTGTGTAAAAGATGAGGAACGTGGAAGAGAGCGGAATTTTTCGGGAAGTGGAGGAGAAGGGGATTTCACACCGCATTCCACTTGGCGACAATCTCAATTGATTTCGGCGTCCACTTCGTTGCATTTTCGGGAGATTTCGTCAAGCAGTTTTTTTTTTTTTGGCACAAATATATATAATTATATATCTAATAGACATGTTTTTTTCCCGGTTATAATATTACGGCCCTGCACGCGCGAAGGAGGGGCGGGGGAAGGGGTTTTCCCTTTAAAAGATTAATATATCTTATCGCTTTAACGCGTTTTTACAAGCTAACAAATATGTACCTCAATCACAGAACCAAAAACGATAACAATACTCTTCTCTTGCGCGATGTACCGGGTGATCGGGAAGCCGCGCAGTCTATGCTGCCCTTGGTGCTGTCGAGAAAAACCGCTTTTAAAAGAAAAATATCGTCATGTCATAAACACACCCGCATATCCTAGACAATCATTTACATCTCGTATTTTTGGATTTTTAGATTCATAAATTCTTTAGATCTATATATATATATCAATTATTTAAGAATCTTTACCGATTATACTAACGAAGTCTTAAAACTAAAGCTTATCAAACATTATTAGGTACACGCAAAACTCTGTTATATCTATATCGAAACTTATAAGAGTAAATATCGTTTAATAAAAGCTTGAAAAATAACCTTCTTCTCGAAGAAGGTAAAATTGAAGAAATTGAAAATCTAAGATTTCAAAAATGTATATATTTAAGAAATCGAAATTCGATCAATTAAATTATTTCGCTCGACACAAACCTCGATTTTAATTACATTTGTTTGTATGAAATCTCAAGGTCTCAATTTATTCATCTTTCCAATGTTCGAAAGATTATTTCTCAAGCTTTTATCAATCATTTTTATCAATCATTTTTCGCCTAATAATTCTCATTGGCGACCCAATAATTGAGCGTTACTCGCCTCGAGCTTTCAGGCTTTTACTGCGAAGCTGATTACTCTTTTCGCTCACTTAACATGAATATTTAGATCATCAGATTCTTAAATACTATAACGAATTTTTAGATTTTTTTTTTTTCAAAACCTTAAATCCTTCACGTCCCTCAATCACGAATAAACTATCGAATCAATTGCATTTTACGAATTGCAATAAAGCGAATAAAACAACCATGCCGATTTGCAAATTATCGGCAGAATCATCGACATCATCAAATCGCGGCGACAAATTTGCCCCACGAGACTCTCCGATCACCCTGTATAATAGTAGCGCCTGCGAATGCGCCGCTATAATAGTGCGCGGCGAGCCTCTCTCACATACATTTTCACACACACTATTTCTCATTTTCTCTCTCTCTCTCTCTCTCTCTCTCTTGATCGATTCGTCGATCGATCGATCGTTGATCGTAGGCGAGACGTCACTGTACAATGTAAAAAGTTCTCTCTTCCTCACGCCTGTAGCACGTGACGGCGTCAGTTTGAGAAGGGAGTACCGGGGGATAGATAGGTAGGTGAAAGCAGCGGCGAGCTCCTGATTCTCGATCCGATCCGACCCCGAGAAGATGGCGATGACGTCATAGCACATATAGCACAGCTAATTATCGTTTAGTTACCCCGTCGTCGCGTGGTAATTTGTAGATTTTGGCTTCGTTATATCTAAGCTGCTTCCGCCGCTCGAGTGTCTGTCTTTCTTCCGTCGTCACCTTCATGACATAATAAAGAACACAATATACATACCCTTTCAGATGTTTCTCTTTTGTGAAGATATAGTACTTTCGACGTTTTCAGTCGATTGTCTTACATCGAGGATCGATTCATGAATTTTGTGGACTTGGAAAATATCTTGGAGTATAGAAGGATTCCGAGGATACACAGGCCATATTTTAAGGATCTGAGAATATAGATCTGAGGATAACAAAAATATCATCGTAAAGGAATCTCGTTGGATATACAAATTGCTATATTGGATTTTTCAAGTGTCTTCAATTGTCCCTTACATTCTTTCAGAATTTTTTAAATTCCAATTAATATTTTCAATTTTTTAATACATTAAATATATTAATAAATTGTTCATAAGTTTATTGGCGTTTGTCTTCACGTATATAGCTTTTTTAACAAATGAGAATAGAGATCGTTTTAAAAAAAAAAAGATACTTACGTGCAGCTTTTAAACATTTCTATCTCTCTCATCTGTTTTGTGTTTTGTACAAGGTAGCTCACGGCAATGTTGCGCTACTTGGGCATAGCTTGGCCTCGTAAGATCCTATGGAGAACAAAATACTTATTAAAATACTATAAAATTAAATACTTATTAATTCGTTGTATTTAAGAATACTTATTATTTTTTTAAATATAAAAATCATCATAAATATAAAGTTCAGAAAAAAAATGTTATAGGAAGACACAAAATATTTTAATAAAATTTTACAAACATTAATGTGCGCATTTAAGATTATTACTTGCATTTTTAGAAAGCATCTTTACAGTTTAACAAATATTACATACATATATATGATTTCTAGATATAAGATTATTGAATTTGAGTTTTGAAATATTTGCATTTTCAATGAAAAATCTTCTACGTCCGTCTGAATTCTTAATATTGATATTTTCAATTTTATATCCTATAACTCGTCTTAACTCGTCATAAAATTTTCCATCTTTTTCTTTAGATCTTCAAACACATTTTTTATTTTATGCTTAAGTTCTCTCGGAGAGATCATCTTCTGAAATCCAAGGCACATTTTCAACTAATAAATTAAATTCTTGAGAAATAATAATATGCTTACTATAGGGAAGGCAGAGACCACTCCAGTTTGCGATTGGGAGTTCTGTGAGGAGGCAGTAGGAGGAGGGACGACGACGACGTTGTTACAGTCGCACCTGGTCATCGTCTCGGCATCGTCCGTGGTCGCTGCGGCTGACGTCGCCGTCGTCGCCGTTGTCGTCGTCGTAGCCGTCGTTATCGTCGACGTAGCCACTGCCGGCAGGTGCGTATTCGCAACTACAGCGTCGTCCACACCATTCACCATGTTCGAGTCGTCAGTCTTTATAGATCTGTCAGCGGTGCATTGTCAGTAATAAAAGACTAACACATATTTACTTAGCTATCCCGAGACTCTAGGGATCCCATAAAAAGTATCCTCGCGTGGATCATCTAGACTCTCAAGAATATTCCTCATATCTCTCATTATCTTCAAATATGAATACGCGATAGAATTTTAGGAATATGTGTTTAGGTCCTCGGATATCTCGGATTCTTTGCTCGTGAGGTTTTAGGAGTTTTATATCCTTGAATCCTTAGACACGCAACGAGAGACCGTTGCACGTTCCCACATCGCGAAAATGTGCGCAATTATACAAAATTTATACAAACATCTTTAATTTACGAATACGACCTTAAACGTAGTTCAAGATCAGAAATCAGAATCATTGCGATATAATGTTCTCTCTACACGTGCACCATCGTCACATATTAAACGTACGCTAAGAACTGTTAATCCCGCACCGCGCATTACAACTTCGTTCATGCACAATGAGAAAATCAGTTCGTGTAGGCGATTCTCGATTCAATGATTCAGGAATGCTCGAAAAAATTTCGAGAACTTAGAAACTTGACTACTATTCAAAAAAACAAGAGAAAAAGAAGCGAATTCTTTAATCAATGTGACAAAAAGCTCAAGTGATTATAAATTCAAATCACAGACAGAATTCAAATCTTTTGCCATTCGAAAGCCTGGCGATGAAACAACGTTAAATACGATATCGTATTTCATAACGTACAAATAGATTCTTTTGATGTTTTTTAATAATATAATGAGATGTAAAAATTCATTTCGCGAGAACCGCCCGTAACGATCGAGGGATATGCAAAAGAGAAGGATGTTTTTTTGCAATATCGCAAGATACGATTAACAAATATCAGTATACACATTGTTTATTAATTTCTAATTCATCGACAATGACAATGCAACTATAGTCATTACCAAAGGTTCATCAGATACCATACTGAGGCCGTGCATTCTCGTTTTTTTTTTTTTCCTTATATTCCTTATATTTCCATTTATATTTTGCAGTCACGTAACGAAAATCATA
>NW_028297171.1:8903039-8997294 GCF_055798465.1 Pogonomyrmex barbatus | reverse complement strand
TAGAAAACCCTGAAAAATAATATTGTATATTGTATATCCCTATTCAATGTTTTATCGTTTATTTGCCGCAACAATACAGGCAAGAAGAAAATTATCTCACACCACATTAATATCGCATACATTCCCGCACACACATATAGCGTTTCAGTGCGCTTGGCAATGTGCTGTTTAATGCTGATTTCAATCGTAGGTATGCGGCCGTGTCGTACTCGTATCGAAAGGGATAGTTCTTAGGCCCCTCGATCATTGCGAAACGCTCGGACATTTAAATCGTCATGGATCCTTGGATTAGATACTCTCAGAAAATTTCAAGTGCTCTTCAAGCAATCCGGGGATCCTCAAGTCCTTAAGCATCTTTAGGTGAATCTTCGATCATCTTTCATCTTCAGGACGGATTCTCAAGTTTCTCGAGAAAATTCACAGCAAACTTTGCGAGACGTTAATAAAGAGCTGAAGATAAAAGATGCCCAACTACAATATCCAAGAATCTTGTATTCGAATATCGGATGCTCTCCAAAAACATAAAGTTTGAATATCTAATAACTGGAACGTAAAATCTATTAAATTTTAGAATTGGCTATCGACTTGGATGATCAGAAGCAGAGTCTATCCAGAATAAATCGGAGATAATCAAGCGATTCCATGATCCAAAGATGAAAGAATTTACACACTCAAGAACTAACTAAATCTAAAAGAATTCATGATACCACAAATTTAAACCCCTATTTATAAACCGAATTTATATGCTTATATAGAATCGTTACAAGAAAAAAAAAAAAAAGGATATTTAGAGACCTTATCCAAACACACACACACACACACACACACACACACACACACACACACACACGCACGCACGCACGCACGCACGCACGCACGCACGCACGCACGCACGCACGCACGCACGCACGCACGCACGCACGCACGCACGCACGCACGCACGCACGCACGCACGCACGCACGCACGCACGCACGCACGCACGCACGCACGCACGCACGCACGCACGCACGCACGCACGCACGCACGCACGCACGCACGCACGCACGCACGCACGCACGCACGCACGCACGCACGCACGCACACACTAGAAAAAAGATACTAGAAAAAAAAAGTTTCTAGAACTTCAGAATTAGAAAGGCACGATGATAACGACGAAATTATTGATAAAAAGAGATGGCAAATCATAATAATTGCGAATACATCTAATTAATTTATTAATGTAAACGATAAGAGACAACGTCTAATTGTCTAATAGGCTCACACATAAATGAAAATCTAATGACTTGAAGATTCAAAGACCTTATCGAGATCCAAAGAGATGGATAAAGATATCTTTGTATCAATATTCTCACGAAGAGAATGGTCGAAAAAGATCGCATCCGAATCCCAAAAATCTCTACAGGATTCAAACTTTCAAGATTTGAATCTTAAATCACATGTTTTTAGATCCTTGGCTCTTAAAATTTCCCACGCTAAAACATATGGGTTTGTTGAAAATAAAAATTGACAAAAATGCAGGCGGATAAAGCTGTAGTAATTCGAAGGATATTAACGGACGTTTCTTTACTCGATATTAACTATGGCGATGGAAAGAAAAGCTTTCATATTCTTTTGCTAGAGAATAAAAAAAGATCTTCCTCCTCCCAGGTAACAAATCAATCGACGACGTGCGATCGATCAGGCCCGACGACGTCGGAATGGAAAGAATTGGCTCATCGGCTCAAAAAAAAACACGTAATTCATCGCTACAGAACAACATAGCATATAATGCAGCCAACAACACAATAATAACAATAACACACTCAGCATTCCTGAAGCTATATATCCCATGTAAAGTTGGTACATCGCAATGTGTATCCTTGGATCTTTAGATTTTCGTGCTATCGAATTGAAAATCCTTACGAATAAGAAGGAATTAAAAAGGAGAAATCTAAAGATCCGAAGATACGAAGAATGGCTCGATGGAAGAATCTAGAGAAGTAATCCAATGCGGAATTGAAGAATCCAACGATGCAATGATTTCTCGATCCAAGGATATAAAAATCCCAAACAACACAGACTCTAGGAATCCGTTTATGGAGACCTGTTGAACGGAATCATAAAATCCCCATTCGCATTTGTTTTCTATACGTTATGTATCAATTAATAATTAGTAATTAGATACAAATATATAATATTTAAGACTGTACACATATTCTTATCGCAAAGTGTAAAGTAATAAAACTTTCGTAACCATTTACAGGACTAAAAATAACAAAGTCAATTTTCTTTCGATTGCACGAATGAAAAAAAATTTGCTTTGAACTCAACGATATTTTAACTTGAATAAATAATCGAAATCTTTTGCATATTTTTTTATCAATTAATCAAAATTTTTAAACTACACGACTTATAATAATCTAAATCAAATAAACACACTTATCTATTAAAAAATAAAAAAAAGAAAAAGAAAAAAAGAAAAAAAAACGTAATTTTCAAACACAAGAACTTGATACAGCAATATAATTCATAAGTCTTCAATGAAAAACCTTATTAATCATATATATCTTCCATCAAAGAAATATTACGAAGGAAAAAAAAAGAATTTAATTTAAAATGAGATAAAACTAAAATGGATTAAGAATAAAATTAAAATAAAATAGTCCTATGAAAGATTAATTCAAGGACCAAGAAGAACTTTTCACTCTCTTTCTCTCTCTGCGCAATAGCGCGCATATACATATATGTACATGTATGTATGTATGTGTATTGGGAGAGCGGAAAGTTTCGTCGTACTTTGGAACAAGACAGCCGTCTGTCGCTTTCATCAATCGAGAACTAAATAACGACTTTACCAAAAAACGAATTATAATGAAATTTCTTGATTCGTTCATATATATGTATACATTGTATGTATTACATTGTTGGAGAATCTAAAAATTTTTATACAACCCCAAAGCATTTCCACACACTTTATGACGAACCATGTATTATTTCGTCGAATAAAGATACGGTAAAGATCCGTTGAAAGATCCACATATATGCATATAATTTTTCTTTTGAGAAATAACACATCTCCAACGCAGATTGGCAAACAGTTCATTATTCGATCCAGTACAAGTCAATTCGCGAACCAACGCAACTCTCCGCAACTGCCCGAAACACCGTTACACCAAGCGAGCGTATAATTAAAAATCCCACTCACTTATCAGGAGATGACGGGGGAGTGAGCGCGACGGTGCTGAGCGCGGCAGCATCGGCCGACGACGTATTCTCGTTGTTGGTCGTCGGCGGATTAAGGATATGCGCGGCATTTGCAGAATTCGTCGACGCGGCAGCGTTTCCCTGTGCCTCTGCTCCAGTACTCGCTCCAGGACTAGCGGACCTACTAGCGGTGTTTATCGCTGCTGACGCAGATGCTGCAGATTGCTGTTGCTGCAATTGAGGTTGTGGCTGGTTACTACTTTCTTTATCCTTGACGATGGCCTTGAACTTGGCGGTACCCTTGACAACATCGGACAATCGGTTCTGCGATGAAGACTCCATGCCGACAGTGCCGGTGCTGACACCGCTGCTTACATCAGTCGACATTTTGCTATGGTCGGCGTCGAGGCCGGGCAGGGGCGGAAAAGCGGCTGCTTCGAGGTCGAACTGCACACCGCTACTGCGGCCGCCGCCACAGCTGCTGTTGCTGCCGCTGCCTCCGCTCGCTGGCAAAGACTCCTTAATCGCCGGTAGCGGATGGTTGTTCCCGGTGGTTATCTTCGTGTCCTGATCTTTGGTCCTGCGGTGGATACGATGGCGGGCAAACGAAGGCGCTGAGGAGGATGCGGAGGAGGAGGGCTCGACCGTCGCGGTTGTATCCTGATCCTGCGTGGAGGACAACGAGGAGGAAGCTCCCTTCGCGTGCTCGACAGACGATACGGCAGACGACGAGGAATGGAACTTTGTGCCGGACTGGTAGGAAGAAGAGGATGAAGATGCGGGCGGTTTCGAAGGAGGCAAGCTCGAAGCATGGTAAGTGGACGTGGAGGAGCTCAAGGATACGCTATTGTTACCACCGCCAACAGTCATAGGAGGATGAGAGCTACGATTACTTAATGGCGGCATAGACGACGGCTGATGATGGTGATGATGGTGATGGTGATGATGATGATTGTTACTGTTGTTGCTGGGATTGGCCGGATCTATTAAACAGCTTCGATCAGAGCCGTTTCTCTGTCTATTTCTATATAAAGAAAAACAAATATTAAATATTACATTCATACAAAAACAAATATTCAAGAAAATAAAAAATTACAGATCTATACCTATGCCGAGGATTGTATCTCGTATTTGAACGCGTGAACGTATTGTGCGGTGTGATTCCGTTCATCGTAAATACACTGGACATTTCGAAATAAGCGGTACTGGTATGTCCCCAAGGCATCATACCGGCAGGATAGAACGGTTGATGCTGAAAGAAAAATGACATTCTCGATTCGTAAGAATTTTATCTTACATATGATAAATTATTTAAAGTATTTATAGAAGAGCTTGTTACGCAAACATTTGTAATTAGTATACTCACATAAACAACCTGATTTGCGTACGCCGGTATAGTTGTCTGAGGCATGGTCGTGCCATTGGTATAAAGAAAACGTTGCTGTCCAGCGGTATAACTATTCGGATCATAGACAGGAGGAGGGGGTGTAGTTCTGTAGCCATTCTTTATACCACCTACACTGGCTACCGTTGGTATCGGTAGCCTGTTCATTGGTTTAGCTTTAATTCTCGCCATTATCGGCTTTCCCTGGATTTAACAATCAAAATAGAAATTACGGACTCAAATCTACACTGTGTATCGTCCTATAGTTATAAATCTAATTATAAACTAGCTGAATCATCAAAATCACCGGTGAACATTTTCCTTCGCACTCCATTGTCGATTATTCAAACAAAATCATATAAGCTTTGACTACGACGTACCTGAAATTCTCGAACCTCTTCACGTAAAAATCGGTAGGCCTTTTGAGCATCCTCGTCGGACTCGAATGTCACGTACCACGAATTATTGTGAGCAAACTCGCACGAAATAATTCTCGGGCAACCCTCTCCAGAAAATAAATTCTACAATAAAAAATTAAGAAACGTTAAAGAGTCGGTTTTTTGACTTTTTATAAAATCATAGAATTGATGTTGGCACGCACCTTCACGTCTTCCAATGGGGTGCTATCTGGTATTTCACGAAGTATCACGATACATCGTTTGTGATTGGGCCTCACTTTCTGTCCTTCTTCGTCAACTTGGACATTAGGAGACTCCCTCAACACCTCTGTTATAAGTTTAATATCTTTCGTCAGCTTTTTCACTTGATTAAAATTCGCTACTGTCCATATCGGCACATACTGATCATTATCCATTTGTGACAACAAATAGGTATCGTTGGCTAAATTCTCTCTGGAAAGACAATTATATTGTTTATTCATATTATCAGACCTTGTTACAGATATTCTCATGCTTGCATGTGCAACTTGTACATTTTATCGTAATAAAATACGCAATTAATCAATGAAAAACAGTAATTGTATTTTTGGACGTTTTGGATGAAATTTTTTTGTCCAAAGCAGTTAATGACACATAATAATAAAACATGCTGTTAAAATAATTGACTTTTGTGTTTGTATATTAATATATAATTTTACATTCTCATTCTAGTTTTCGTAAAAGATTACTATAAATAATGTTTCCTGAATTTATGACTTTACAATTATATTTTTCACTTATAATATATATATGTACAAAATTATTTTAAGACTATTGAAGTTCTCTTAAATTCCCTTCTCATTTAACTGAAAGTTTAATAACCAGATAACTAAAATAATTGTAGGTTAATAATAGTTTTACCTAATCACTAAAATTATGTATGCGATCAAAGGTCACTTTTTAAGGAAACAAATGAGGAAATTAAAAGAAAAAAACCTCTTATAATCAATATCAAAATGGAAATGACGCGTGATTTTATATGAGACTCGTAGATGACGATAGGTTTTGGATTCAAATCCAATCTTCATATTTATATACGCTTCAGTTTATAAAACTTTGATTACTATGCGATTCTAAATTATTTCAGGAACAATAAAATGATACATACAATCGATGTAAATGTTATGTATTTGCAAAATCACTGTGCAGTTTCATGCAATTATAAACGAAAGAGATTTCAGCATACCTGGAGAAATAGTACTCTAGTTGTGAAGAGAGCATTTGCTTAAGCTGTTCCAAGGGTATACCGGGAACATTAAGATCCGTCATCGGTACAGATGGTGAAGCGGCAGAAGCGTCGCCCAGAGCGGCGACATCCACTGGACTGTATCCGATAGCACCTCCGTGCATGCTTATAGCGTGTTGAGTTGGTTCCAGGTTGCCGACACCAGCGTCGAGAATCAATTCGCTGCCACTTGGCGCACCGTTCATGACTCCGTAGTCTATGTTAGGCACGCCACCACCAATCGCGCCTGCAACCTGTGGACCCAGAGGTTCAGGGGTGGCTGGGTAGACCGCCCCCGATGGCAGCTTCCCGATGTCCCCATTCATGTAAACGTACCCTGTAAAATGAGATATTTGTAACTTTAGCGTTCTTCACTTCTACATAAAAATTCTTGTGCTACAATATAATTTATTGCTCTAATAATGAATTTGTTAATGCAATTAGATATTCTGTAGAATAATATTTTATTTTAAATAAAATTCCATTGTCTCCATTTTTATTATAATTTTTCAAATTAATATAATTTAAGTTCTAATTAGACTTTGGAATAATACATCTAACCTAATCTGTACATGACGGTTATATATTTCAACTATACTGCATTAAATATGGCTCTCTACAATATCAAGTTGTTACATCACATATGACTTTCTTATACATTTATGCTTACAATTTAATGTAACAAACTGATTGGTGCCCAATTATAACACTATAAATAATAATGATCTTTACACAAATTTATCAAGTTTAAAATATACAGCAACTTTTATATCATAGTTCAGAAAATAGCATTCTACAAAATTTCTAGTCATCTTCTATAAAACAATGCCACTTGATACAGTAATATATATATATATATATATATATATATATATATATATATATATATGTATATGTGCACACCACACACACACACACACACACGCACACACACACGCACACACACACACACACACACACACACACACACACGCACGCACGCACACACACATGTATAAAATTTATTCGCACAAGTTAAAATGTTCTATCTAATATTGACAGTCCTGATTCCCTAAACCAACATGACAATGATAATAGCATCCCGTGATGAAGCACCGATCAGAAGAACATTCGATTCGAATCACATATCTCAATATGCAGAACTACTCGACAGATCACAATTGCAAGCCCACAGATAGAATACAATTTAATTTATCTGGAATTGTGCGTGTAAAAGCTTTCGCGAGATTTAACGTGGAAGCCAAGAGAACAATATTGAGAGGAATTTCACACGACGGTTGAGGTTGGCGACGTGATGACACAAGATCAGCCTTCGTGATGGTGCTCCCACCACGTTAAAGGAGCCGCCGACGATCCTCGGCGACGAGGAGTCGGACTGCGTGCCACAACGACGGCCGCTCGGAGATGCTCGCGGCGCACCAGGCGAGGATCCCCGTGTAGAAGGACGCGCAATATGTTGCGGAACGCGCGGCGCGTTATCGGCCAAATATAGCGCGATCGGGACACGACACGGTGGCGGCCGCGCCGAGCCGCTCTCCGATCGGACGAATGTGATACCGCGACACAACGACAACGTCGACGTCGACGAAGAAGACGACACAAACGACGAGGACAAGGACAAGGACGATGACGACACTGATGATAATAATCATGATAATAACGAAGATGAAGATGATGATAACGACGATGAATATATACGGATGTGATGACGAGGACGATGACGACGACAACGTGGACGAGGTGAAGGACGATGACGACGACTACGATAACGACGTGTCGACGTACGGCGCGAGTTTAACATGCGGCACGGAAAGACACACCAACATAAGGAGGAGGTGATGGTGATGAAGTGGATGAAGCGGCGCGATGACAATACTAGAACTCTCCGACACGAGCGCGTGTAACATCGACGACGACGACGATGATGATGATGATGACGATGATGATGATGATGATGATGATGATGATGATGATGATGATGACGATGATGGTAGTGATGATGATGATGTTGCGTGGTGGTTGCGTTTGATGAATGGGATGGATGGTCGTTACCGAAATCACCGTTCATCTCGAGTTGGGCCCGGATGATCCCATGTGCCCTGAATCTAGCGCTACGAGGTGCCTGCCCGTTCGCTCGTTCGTTCGTTCGTCCGTCCGCCCGCTCGCTCGCTCGCTCGCTCGCTCGTTCGCTCACTCGCTCTCTCTTTCTCTCTCTATCTCTCGAACGGCCTCGTGCAGATCGGTTTCTCGACTAGAGAGCTCTCGAGGCACTTGGTTGCTCGCTCTCTCGCTCTTGGCTCCCGTTGTGTGCGCGCGGGGCGTCGTGTGCGCGTTTGCGAATTGGTTTGTAACTGCCACGATGATCGACTGGCCCTGGATCTAGAGGCTCGATCGCACCGCTGGTCCGTTCGCCCGTCCGTCCGTCCGTCCGTCTGTCTGTCCGCCCGCCCGCCCGCTCGCTCGCTCGCTCGCTCGCTCGTTCGCCCGTCCGCTCGCTCGCACGCACGCACACGCTCGTGTGCGCGCGATGAAATACGCGACGCAGCAGCAGCAGCACGACGGCTGGCGAGACAGGCGGCAGCGAGATTTGCACGTTCCTCACGCGAATTCGCGACGCTGCGCGACGCGCGCGTAACGATCCGTCCTGTGCGTACCACGGCCCACCGCGCCGAGCGGATCAACGCGCGGCCGTTTCGCACGACTGTGTTTCCTTACCGAGGTGGAAGAATCGAACTCAATACAGTCTCTCAAGCAAACTACAAAATGGCGGAAAGGCACATGCCGTGGCGCGCGATGCATTCTGGGACCCGGTGATGCGCCGCGCAGCCCCGCCGCCGCGGCGCCGTCACGAGAGGGCGCGCAACGTCGTCGCGCGCGACTTTCAAATCGGCAATCGATTTCCCCCGAGAGTTGTCTTTCTCTTTTTCTTTTCAAAAACGAAGATGGAACAAGACTTGATCAAGGATGATAAATTTTAACGAAAATCCTAACTTTTGCATGCAAGAAAATCTGAGGGACGAAGATACTTTATTTATTATTCTTTCTTGCTACTGTGTCGTATTCCGATTACCGATTAGATTTCATTTTTTTAACGATTTTTTTCTACCAATTGCTTTTATACATATTTAGTTTTACACGAATCGAGATACAAATTCTATTTTAACTTTTAGAACGAAAGAAAAAGAGAGTGAACGATATATAATTTGATTATGCTTCTCAAAAAAAATTCATTTTTTTTGAATTTCAAAACGGCAAAAATAGTATAAAGTTTAGTAATTTTAATTTCTTTATACCGTTTCTCTATAAAGTTACAAGAAAATTCTTGGAAAATTCTTAATTTAATTTATCTTTGCTGGGAAAGTAAACATACGTTTTTTTTCATTAAGTAATAAATAGTTATGTTGAATTGGTTTTTCTGACAGTTTCAACTTTTCATGATTATTTCTAGCATTTTGCATACTCTACAATACCCTCTGTAGATTCCTCGAATAAATAACAAAACAAATTTTACACGAGATACATAATAGAAAAAAATTACCTTATACAATCTCTCTTTATATATTTCACGATTGTGCCTCGTGCTAAATTAATTCGAAGAAACTATGATTCTACGAAACAGCGATTGTAACGAGCATAGTAGAAATGGAATCGATAAACAACGATAGCTTATCTAATGATTTTTTGATGAGTTACACGCATTTAACGAACACTCATACTCTTAATCACATGGCGACAGATATCTGATATTTCGATATATTTATGTTTTAATTAAAATTTCATTTATCATCCGTTATCTTTATACTATTATATAAAAAAAAAGAATCTTTCGTATCAATAGAACAATGTCTAAAATTTCTAGTGTATATATAAAAAATATCTATAAAATATCTCTAAAATATTTAATTTTTTATAACAAATAAAGCTGAGAGAGAGAGAATTCGAGATAAAATAACGAAAGGAAAGAGGGATATGGTCGAATCATAGCTCATTCATTTACTCATTATTTATTTATCTAGAACAGCCACATTTTATTAACTCTCATTTCAAAAAAAAAAAAAAAAAAAAACAACAATTCGTCAATTAATTATTACTGTCTTAAAAAGGGAGTGGGGGAGAAAGCAAGAGCGAAGACGAGATACGGGGCGAAGGAGGATGTCCTCTATGCGAAAGAATAAAAAATCGGTCTTACAAATATTCAACAAATCATCACAATCAAAAGACCAGCGTGAGACACACATTCTCTCCTAATTTTCGATACAAACGTAAAAAAGGAAAAAAGAAAAGAAAAATTTATCGTTTTTCTACGAGACGAGGCGATGTAGAGAAGAGTGGTGGACACGAGGAGGGAGAGAGTCGAATCGGTCAACCTATAGCTTTACTGCCTTCTCGGAATACGTCTATCGCTCCCAGATACATACTACCTAATGCAAGAACGAACATCCATTCGATGCTACTAATTATCGCTCGTTCATCTATGCCGCTCTTATTCCTCCTCTTCTTCCTCCTCCTCGACAACAATTATCAAAATCAGATGTGTCCTATCCACCGCTGCAAGGTGGGAAATCCCTACCTCAACAGCCGCTATCACCTAACATAAGGCTTACAGTGTGACGTATTGCTTTTTATCTCGAGAAAAAGATTCTGATTAGAATAGAGATATATTGCCTATAGGTATACGCCGGTTATACGCCTATGTATCCTCCCTTTCTTCGCTTTATCTCCTTTCTTCCTCCTTTCTTTTATTCGCCTTTATCCTCTGTCGTTTACTTCCCTCTCCGTTTTGCTTGTTTTCTTTTTTATTATTGAAATATATATACGCACGCGTGTATGTCGTGTGTGGTGTGTATATATAAATATATATATATGTGAATGTGTAAATATATATATATATATATTTATATGTTATGTGATAGAATATAATTGGGATATCCCACGAGGAGTTTAGTGAGTGATATACAGATTCAATTTGATAGGATCATATAGCGCTGACAAGGGGCGGAGCTGTCTGTTGTTGTAAGTTGTGGCATGGATGGTAATTGTTGTTGCTGCTGTTAGTCGATTAAAAACCATGGACCTTCAGCTGGTCAGGTTTCGCCAGACCTGACTTTGTTAGCCACTGGCATATATTCTCTCGTTGGTCCCCCTGCAGCTGCAGCACCTCCCCGTACTCCGGGTGCTCTATTACTGTCCCATTGCAGGCGAACTCCTATAAGAATACAAAGCAATAAGAGATTAAACGGATATTCTTTAAAAGTTTTCTTTGGATAATTGACTTTCCAGGAACGATAGTTATTTTATCTCTCAAAGAAATATATTCAAAACTTTCAAGATACAGCTATCAAAATAAGATAACTATGAATAGCTACAGTGTTCTCTGTTATAGTTTTAGCATTTTTATTGTAAATACTAAAACGTTACGAGTTTTTGAAATAAAAAATCAATATATTACATGGTATAAATTCTATTTTATTTCATAAATATGTAATTGTTTCTAATAAAAAAATATGTAAATTTTATATAAAGCCATGTTTAAATATGTAAATTATAAAGCCAATTTCTCAACTAATTTTATTATAATTTATGAGAATTTCCTTTCTCAGAAGTTAGGATATTTATGTAAAATATACTTGTATAAAACAATTACTTTCTACTGTTGCATAAAAAAAAATACAAGCTTTAATATGTCATAAAACAGTTTCTTATATTGTTTTATTTTCAAACAGAAAAATAGAAGCAAGTACTAGATATTTTTAATATTGAATATCAATGATTCATCCAGCAGTTAACAAAGCATCTAGAAAGAGCCGAGTCATCGATAGTGATCACAAATCAATGATTCCAAGTTGACCACGACCAAGATTATTCTCATTGTATGCCAAACCACTTGTAAATGCACTCCAATGCTACATTCTTAGAAGATTTACAAAAGACTACATCTGTTCAACCTATATCATCACAGTTGTTTGCATCAGACCTATTTTTAGAGTTCTGCCTAACTGAGCGATGGTGGAAGATAGTGGGGGAAAGGAGGAAGGGAGAGGGAAAGAAGGGAGGGAGGGAGGGAGGGGGGAGAGAGAGAGAGAGAGAGAAGGGAGCAAAATGATAGAGGTGAAACATGCAGAGGTGAAGGTAGAGAGGACAGGAGAAAGAATCGAAAGGAACCCCCGTCCCTCCTCATCCCTTTCTCTCCTCTTTGCTCTCTCTCTCTCTCTCTCTCTCTCTCTCTCTCTCTCTCTCTCTCTTTCTCTCTCTCTCCATAAAAGGGGAAGCTATGGCATACTCACCTTTTTACATGCTCTCACGATTTTCTTCAAGTCATATTCCGAGGAGAGTCCTTGCACCGTTGTTAAGGTTTTGCGACCATTCCGCTGCTGGATCCTTATATGAACAAGGCCGTCCTGGACGTCATCGTCTGAACCCTTGATTGCATCTGCAAAGGGGTCTGCGAACAGGCGAGGATCAGAGATGAGATATCGCAGCGTGCCAGGGCGCGGATTGCGCAGGATGATGCAAGAAGGATCGCGCGCGCGAACAACGCGTCGCCATTTTGATCGGCTCGAGGGAGGCCCCCTCGACGAGGCGACGGCGCTTCGTTTTATCGCTCTGGTTCACGAAGGATGATGTGCATGAGAGGAGGCAATGGCATGGGGGGAACACGTACAGACGGATAAATAGAAGAAGAAATCCGAGAACGAGGGCGAGACGAGGACGGGTCGCGATAGTGCGCGTTTCATCACTCACCGAATGTGTTGAGATTCTGGATGGACATACGACAAACAAAAGAGATCCCTCGGATGATATAGAACTGCGGAGCGCAGGTGGCAAGTCGTGGGATAGGACGTGGAAAGACCTTGCTAGACGGAGCACTTGAACGGCGCGTGGACACGACGTAGAACGGAGTAGATGAAACCAAGCGCGATGGCCGTGTACGCAGCCGGAAATAAAAGTTGCATTTGTCACGGCGCGATGGGTGGGGTTGCGCACGGTTGGCGCGTTCCCAAAGCGAGCCGGAACGCGCCCGTGTGGCGCGCGATTCGCGGACGCCACGAGCGCGTCGTCAGCCATGAAAAGAGATTGGCGCGTTTGAGCAATCGACGCAATGTTAAAAAATGCCCGATTGGCGGTCCGTTCGAGCGGTCGAAAATTCTTGTCTTTAAATAAATGGTGTTTGTTTTTGTTACTGAATTAGTATGTACTCGTTGTGTATTTAAATAAATGGTGTTTGTTTTTGTTACTGAATTAGTATGTACTCGTTGTGTATTTAAAATGGAATAGAATATGTTTTTGAAGTTTGACAAAAGCGAGATAGAAGGTTTCAGCAGCCGAATACAGAAAACAAACCTATGAGAAAAGAACACAAACGCGATTCAACGTTTAAAATTTTTAAATTCGGTGAAATTTATTAAAACAAAAATTATTTATTCAATAAACTTTACTAAAATTCATTGTTAAATTAAAGTTTGAATCTTTGCTCTTATTTTTTTTAAATACATTCACACACATTGGCTTAAATCGGAAAAAGGCGAGTTTTATTTTATTTTTTTTACATCAGCTCTTACATACTGTCGCAGGTTTATGCAAATGTGCGATAATTGATTTAACGTAATCGCGAAGATCGCGTCGCCATAAAAAATAATAGAAAATCATGTTCTTCACAATCAGTCGCTCATCTTTAATTACTTCTCTTCATGATCGATGTAAACTGCATCTGAGAAAGAGAGAGAAAGAAAAGAAGAAGCAAGTTCCCTCAGTCAATCTGACGCGATTCCGATGGTTTCTTTTGTACTCTACAACGGTTCATCTATAAAAAGTAATCTGCTTGCGGTTTCTTGCTGGGTATTCCGCGACTTTCTTGCGGCGCGGCTTCAAATATCGTAAAGTCTCTTTGCAGATGCTCGTTCAGTTCCAATATCGCAGCTACATTGCCGCATCTGCAATTATAAAAAAGCGATTAATATTAGAAGATAAATATCGACATATAATTATAAAGTATTTAAATCAAAGTATAAATTAATGATAATAAAAAGGCAAATATGATTTCCAATTGAAATTGCAGATAAAATAGCAGAAAATCTGAAATTGAAACATGTATATGTAGCGAAGATAATTTGTTTTTACAGTTGAATTAATGTTCATTTATTGTTAAAGTAAAATAAATATATGTTCAAAGTTTGATAGAAATAAGAAAAAAAAATTTGACGCAATGTACAATTTCAGAAACGTGCCTGTAACAATAATTTGGCGCTGACCAAACGGTCAATACAGTCTCATTAAAGTGCCATTTGTAACCCTCCATTACTAACTGATGGGCTCGGCATATCATATCGATATCATTAGCAGAGTTAAATTGTGCTACTACGTCGCTGCCAAAAAGGTAACCAGCACCACGTGGTGAGACACCCCAACCTTGAGTGTCCTCGGGATCCGACCACAACAAATCACACATTGGTCCATCATGAGGAACCTGCATTATTAAATATCAAACGCAATCGTTATTTTAATGCACGTTAAAATAGTTTATCAATTTTGAAAACGATAGAGATAAATGATGATAAATAATGATAATTCCGATATTAAAACAAACTTCAACAAGACTGAATAAAGAAAATATGTCCTATTATTATTACAAAAGAATTATAGAAAAAGAAACCCAATAAAGGAGCTCACTTCTTGCTTCCTATCTATAGTCCGAATTTGATCCAATGTTTGAATACTAGGCGACAATCCACCATGAACGCAAAAAATCTTGCCATCGATGATAGCAGATAACGATAGGTAATCAAATATCTCTGTGCAATATCGCCACACTGTTATACTACCATATTTGCGTAAACACTCATCATAAAAGCCATAAACCTGTGTTATCTGTCGTGATTCATGATTTCCTCTTATCAGTGTGATTCTGTCGGGATAACGAACCTATAACAAAATATAAATTATTAAATTATATTAATAATATATCTTAATTTAAATTTAATACTTCTTAAATAATTTTTATTTAGGTAAACAGATATTTAAAATTTTGAATGTTACATGAAGTAGAAATTAATTTATTCTTTTGAATTATTATCCTAGTCAAACAAATAACTTTTAATCTTTCTCTACATTTTATGTTTTGATATACCTTTAATGCAAGTAGAAGAAGAAAGGTTTCAACACTATAAAATCCTCTGTCTACAAAATCTCCCATAAAAAGGTAATTTGTTTCTGGTACATCTCCACCTACTTTAAATAGTTCCTTCAAATCATAAAATTGTCCATGGATATCTCCACAAACCTAAAAAAAACATATTTTAACATATTTGATATTCTGCCAATCCAATTGCTTTTTCTAAGAAATAAAAAGATAGTTACTGTCACAGGCGAGTCAACTCGCTGTACATTGCTTTCCTCAATTAGGATCTCCCGTGCCTTGGCACACAAAGCTTTGACTTCAGCTTCTTTAATAATCTCACATTTTTTCAGCTGCTCAATTTGCCGATCCAAATCACTGGATTCGGCCATCGTACAGTGTAGTATTAAATCAGTCGAGATTTAGCACTTCACTGGGAAGTCGTTGTTAACGTCCCGCTCGCACGTACTCGTTTAAGTCTTCACAATCTCAATCGCTTTAAAACCAATAGAACAGATAGAAATCGTGAAATAGCTGTTGAATAAATCCAAAATGAAGCAAAGCATAAAATACAAGGACAAACACAAGAAGTCAACCACTGCACGCAATACCTACGGATTAATTTCCTCGTCGTCTTCGTCGTCCTCGTCGCCGTTGTCTTGGAGTTTCACCGCCGTAAATCAACACATTTGACGAGCGCGAAGCGTGGGGAAGTCTCTCTTAATAATAAAATAACGGACGGGATCGAACGGGGTACTCCCGTACTGGCGGGATATTCGCCGCACTCGTTCGAAATCGAGCCCCAGGTCGCTCGCGATGCACACCACCAAATTGTTTAACATAAACACGGGACTCGAGATAAAGTGATGGTGAACAATGTGTGTGGGTGAACGATTCCAATCCCAGTCGTCGTTGCCTTTTATTCGTGCGCGCACGGACGTGAGCGTAATTCCCTGGATGCGTAGCACGTGATTCAAGTGTAGTGACCAATCAATCGGCCGGTGATCCGAAAATAACGTCTGCACTACGCAAATGATTGGCTATCTCTTCCTGCCACACGTATCGCGCATTTGCTGCCTTCGACTGATCCATCATATTGTGCTTGGGCAACCAATAAGAACGAAGTTTAGTGGATGCATGTGTTGTATGAGATAATTTTATTTGATTTTATCTTTTTTTTATTAAATTAAAGTCCATTTTCATTAGAAAATTGATTTTAATTTCGGTTAATTTATCTTTTTTTTTTGTTTAATTTATCTTTACCTTTTCTAAATGTCGGTTCACAATAAGTATTTAATCTTTAAGTCGTAAGAAATTGACCAATCATAGTCGATTATTCTTTCATATTCGATTATAATTGATCAATTTTTTACTTCTTAAGCCTAGTCTACAATGACATAAGGCTATAAGGCTGTATGGTTCTAAGAACCTATTTAAATGAATTATTTTCATTTCTTATGCTTAACAATTTTACGTCACAGTATAACTGTGCTGTATAAATTTTAGTAGTATCGTAAGGTCGAATTGACCAACTACAATCGATTATTTTTAGACTGTAGAAGAATAATTGATTCTGATTGGTCAATTTGCTTATGATCTTATGATTACGATTAAAATTTTTTCACATGCAATAGCCTTTAGGCTCGATTGCATCAACGTTATTTTGAATTTTAAGTGGTATTTAATATATAATATATGTCACGTATTATGTATTAAGTCTCGCTTAAAGCCCAAATAATATTGGTGCAACCGAGTCTTAAGCTGTAAGAAATTGATCAATCACAGTTGAATTTGAGAGGAATAATTAATTGTGATTAGTCAATTTCCGACAGTTTAAGGCTTAAATCATCTATTATAGACCGGGACTTAACATTAATTTCCTTACTGCTTAAGTTTTTTTATGTGCAACGGCCCTAATTCTTAAATCTAAAAAAAAATAGAAATGTCCCTAATTATAGTGAAATTTTGTTTTTTTTCCTTTTTCTCACTTCCATCATGATTTTCGATTTTCGTCGATAGGCGGCGTGTGATTGAATTAGATTGACAGCCCTGCTCGCAGTTCACTTATGCTCCCATTCAAATTGAATTGAACGAAATCCGTTATTGTGAGAGGTGTGGTGATCATTTCCTGATCGCGGTTTTAACTCGAGAAGTGTGAATTAAAAGCTAAGCTAAAAATGAGCGTATAATGTACGATGTAAGATTCGTGATGTAAAACTGATGACATACTTTCTAAATCACGGTTCAATTCAACGTACTTCAACGAAATAGTCCGCAAGTTGAAGTCGTATTGTAAGCTGAACGATATCTATAATCTTGTATCTAAATTGTAGTTTATCAAAGGATTATACGGAATGAACGGGTCTTACCCTGCGACACAGCCTGAAACCGGGAAACCGGACAGGCTTCGTTATACCATGTTACTCGCCCCATTCCAGCCGGCGACCAGAATTGAATTGGAGACTAAAATAAACACCAATGTAGAATGCTATCTTGATATAAAAAATACTGGTGATAGGACATTAAATGTACGACGAAAAAGTATATATTTTTTTAAATTTAATTTTTTTTTTGTAAAAGAATTGCATGTAAGGTCTAAGATAATTATATTAAAAGATAATTTATTCTCAAGAATCTTTATAACTTGCTTTTTTATTTGTCTTATTTTATTTGATGATATTTTTCAGGTGTTTGTAACTAAGTTGCCAGTTATGGAACGTCAGATTGTTTTAAACTTGTCAGAATTGGAAATTCAAGGGAATAGCAATGGGACGATATATATCCAATGGATGCCAAGAGAAGCAGGATCTTGGAGAGATGTGCTACAACTTACTGATAATAGACGAATCAAGTATGACATTATCATAGCCACAACTGCTAAAGATGATAAGAAAAACAATAAGATAAGAAGAAGGTTGCTGAAACCTACTCTATCAACAAAGTCATCAAATCTTCCTACATCAGTGACAAATAAACAACTCAATCAATATAATACATTGAAAGTTCCAATTATTAGTCAGCTTTTGGTTACCAATGATCTTGATGCACAAGCAAAACAATGCAAATTTAGAGATAAAAATAATCTAGATAAAGAGAATATTTTGAATAAAAATGAAACAAAGACTTATGCATTGCAAGAAAAAGATGATAAAATCAATGGGATACATCATAACAAACATAATAAATTAGAAAATGTTTTGTGCGAGCAAAATATGAATGTATGGAACGATGGTAATATTCTTCCACAAAACTTGCTTCCTTTAAATGAGCCACAAGACATACGTAGAGCCACCTACATTAAAGAAGGAAAGTCTTGTAGCAATACATTGTACGAGCATAATGAAGAAGTTAGCGAAAATACAAAGTGCGACAAGGGTCAGTCAGATTTTTCTATATTGTTAAATAAATTTACATTTACGCCAGCGGATATAATTTCAAGTTCTCCAGAACGGACGGGAAGAGAGTCGACAGAAGCTACAAGTTTACGGAGCATAGATAAATATAGTACATTCACTATTAGTCGCGGTCAGTTCTTTGAAACATCCGCGACTGATGACGCTAAGACTTCTGTAATTGCAACACCTGTATCACAGTCAGTAGGCTTGCATAACTTATCACCAATTAAATCTGATGGATGTTCCCTCGTAGCAAATATCAAGGATTTAATTTCATCGTCGCCGATTCAATTTCAACATCACGTTATACCGAAAAGTCCTAGCGAATATATAAAACATTTCACAGTAGATATAAATCCAAGTATCCAAACCACCAATTGTGAATATTTCAGTTTTGAGATTATTCCTAAGAATGTTGAAGTAGCCAAAAAGTCAGGAGATATGTACATTGAGATTTCTCCGCCGAGAAAGCACTTCCAGTCCAAGTCTATGGTCTCTATGTCTATATCGAAGTTGAACAGTACGAGAACCGGCAGAGTTACAAAAAATAATACTTTGTCTGATGGAGGAAACAGAAAGAAGTTACAATTGAGTGTCTCTGCTACAAGTGAGTCCTGCTTTCTAAACAAAAAAAATTGTATTTTCAGTGATATTGATTATAATAGTGATATTGATAATTTGTACATTATAATTACAGAGAAGAACACGAGCAACAAGAATGTTGCAGCAATTAAGATAAACAAATTATCTCTCAGTGCTTTGCATAACACAAAGTGGCGTACTCCATCCAAAAATTCAAATTTTAAAATGCGAAATAAAGAATCCTTCATCTATGAGACATATGAATTGGATCCCTTTGCACCATCTACAACAGAGGATCCATTTCTTAAAAAGTTAGCTAAGTTATTTTTAGAAAGATTATTTTACATTAATATATAAATACAGAATTTATAATTATTTCTATAACTTATAACTTAAAATCTATATATTTGTAATGTTTAACATTCTATTTTTTTTTTTACTAAGTTTCTAATTTTTTGTTTTTTGTAAATTGAAAAAAGATGTTGCTGTCTAGATAAATATAAATTTTTGATTGAATTTGACTTTATAGATTAAAAAATTGATAATTCTTTAATTGTTTTAACATATTGTCTCATTATAATAGCACGGTGCATTTCGATGAATTGTGGTTGTTGCAACAAGAATTGGCGTTTACAAAATGGTTGAATGCTTTATTATCTTCGCCAGAAGATTTGTCCGTCGACATTGAAACTGCTGTAACAGATATTGGTAAAGTGTGGCAAACATGCAAAGCCCAAAAAAACACTGTATTGGCTGAAACCAAAGAGGCTGTATCTGCTAGGTATATATCATATTAATGATTAACATTAATGATTAGGAAAATTTGCTTCAAAATTGGTTATCTTAATAATTAAATTATGGTAACAAATCATAATATTAATTTTCAGATATCATACGAGTGCACGATTAAATACGTTACGAAAAGCGGCAAGTGCTATGTTCAAGCGTGACGAAGTCACGCAAATTCTCTCACGTACCAGCATATACATTGCCAAAGGAACCTTGTGTATTAGATCGGATCGTAATCTACATCGTGATATTGGTGCGTCAAATAATCATTTTTTATTTATTCGTGTTGAGATATATATCCAAATTTTCTGATTTTTGTCTTTATAAAAATAATTTCCCAATTAATGAATCTTAAATGTTATTCGGCCATTATAATGTGTCTTAAATCTAATTATTTGACAGGTTTACAAAAGCTCATATTAAGTTTATTCCTGAGTTACAATCCCCTGTGGTTACGTATTGGCTTAGAAACCGTTTATGGAGAGAATATTCCGCTACGCTCAAACAATGATATCGTTGGTTTGACTCGTTTCCTATTAACGAGATTCTTTTCGGATCCACGACTGACAAAGATGCCTGGTTATCATAAAACCGACCCGAATAAAAAATTTGTCATTCAACTGAATCAGTTCGTTTTGAAGAAATTCTTGTTTCTAGTATATTTCCTGGATTATGCAAAGCAGCATAAACTAATTGGCCATGATCCATGTCTGTTTCACAAACGCGCTCAGCATAAGGAAAGTCGTGAGATCTTGCTGAGTTTCTCGCGCGAAGTCCTAAGCGGCATTGGCGATGTAACCAGAGTGTTGCGTGGCCACGATTACGTGCTCACCCATCGGCAGACCTACATCGAGGAATATGATTACGCGGTAACGAATATACGATGCGATCTACGTGATGGGGTGCGATTATGTCGTGCGATGGAACTCATCACCGGCACCCCAGGACTGACCCAACGTTGCCGGGTACCGGCAATATCGCGTCTGCAGAAGGTGCACAACGTGGATGTCGCGTTGAATGCCTTGCGCCAGGCCGGTTATGTCCTTGAGGGCGACATAGACGCGAAGAGCATTGCCGATGGTCACTGCGAGAAGACTCTGTCGCTGCTCTGGCAGATAATCCACAAGTATCAGGCGCCGCGGTTCGACCGATCGGCTCGCGTGATCCAGAGATGGTGGCGAGCACAACTCTGGTATATTTACGTAAGGAACTTCTTGTGCACACGTAGAAATCTGGCTGCAATAATAATACAACGCATGTGGAGGCGCAAAACGATGCAGTCTCCGCATGTGATCGAGATTGACAATAATTTGGAGGAGCGTAGAAGATTTTTATATATCAGAAGAACCGTAATAAAACTTCAGAAATGGTGGAAGCAGGTACGAGAAAACACGGAGAAGCTACAGGAGCTAAGAAACAGGCGCCAAGCGGTGATTATGTTACAAAGAAGATGGAGAACCATGCAGCTGATGAGAGTGCAACGAAATCAGTATTGCAATCTGAGGAATGCTGCATTGACAATTCAAACTCGTTGGAGAGCAATACGGATGATGAAATTACAACGTTCTGAATACCTCGCGTGTAGAGATGCCGCCGTGAAAGTGCAAAATTGGTGGAGATTTATGAAAGTTGTGCGAGAACAGCGCAAACGGTTCCTCCGTAGCAGAAAAAGTGCTTGTATTATTCAAGTTTGGTGGAGGCAATATCTGGTAATGCGAAGAGCTCGTAATGATTTCCTGTTGACAAAAGCTGCCATACAGAGTATCGAGAGGTGGTGGATAAGTGTAATCGACAGAAAAAAATTCCTCTTATATCGAAAGAGTACTATTCTCATTCAGAGAACGTGGAGGAAATATCAGGCACGCAAGCGAGAAATTGTTTGCATGAAAATACAAGCATGGTGGAGAGCCAAGATATGCTCACGCAAATATAGACTTCAAAAATCTTGTTGTCTGAAATTACAACGTTGGTGGCGTGGAATCAAGCTTACAAAACACCAACACACGGAATTCTTGCAATTGCGAGAGGCAGCGTTGATTGTACAGAAGAATTGGCGGATGAGAACGATCAGGAGATATTACTTGAAGCAACAGCGAGCAGCTTTGCTGATACAATCGTGGTACCGCCGTGCGAATTCAGCGAAGACCGTACGACAAAATTACTTGAAGACGCGAGACGCCGCGATACGAATACAAAATTGGTGGCGCAACATTATGATGGCCCATCGGGAACATAGAGAATATTTGCGGCTTCGCGAAAACACTGTTTTTCTACAAACTTACTGGCGTCGACATGTTTTAGCTCGAACGGATCGCCAACGATATTTGACAAAGAGAAAAGCATGCATCACTCTGCAGTCTTGGTGGCGAATGTACAGAACGAAAAACGAGTATAAACGGTACAAGATCTGCGTGTTGAAGATGCAAAGAAGATGGCGTGCGAACAGAGCTGCTCGCGTTGCGAGGAGAGAATACCTGTTGACTCGGGCCGCTATTGTCGTGCAAGCACGTTGGAGAACTTTAGCAGCGAGGAAGCGATTTGTCGCGTTACGCCAGGCTGCGATAGTCATTCAATCATATTACAGAGGGAGAATCGCGATGCAGAGATACGAAACCAGCAAATACGCCGCGTTAATCATACAGACCTATTGGCGAGCTTACGTTGTTGGTAGATGCGAGAGATTGCGTTACCTGTCTCTGCGCCAGGCCGCGATTACGTTGCAGCGTCGTTACAGACGGAACAAAATGAAAGATCTGCGCCAGCAACAGCAAGACGAGATTGCCTTGATCGCCACAAAAATTCGAGACGAATGCGGAGAAGCTATCTCTGTAGATCAGGACGTTACTACAAGCCTCGCGTTTCCAGGCAGCGACTACTGGCAAGAGATGATCAGTGTGCTACGTAATTGCAGCAGCGTCGGCACGCTGCTAACTTGCCTGAACAGCTTAGGTAGATGGTGCATTCTCACTTATGAAATAATAAGAAAATTTGTTTTTAGTGACAATGATATTTTTAAGAAAAGAGTTTTTATATAAAACATAATTTTACCTTCGTTATTTAGCCTATATTTCCTTTAAACAGTGAATAATTTTCTGGCGATTTTGAATGATAAATGAATCAATAATTTATGCTTATTACATAGATACCATAACAATATTGTCGCCGACTGTTTGCGTCATCCTCTGCAAACTTGACGTAACAAACGACATTTATAATACGATAGCGCAAAATAACAGATCGCTACCATGGATGAAGATCTGTTTGCGAGCATGCAGCATTTTGATCACCTTGGCAAAGTATTCCTATACAAGAAAATATGTTCTCAAGGTAAATCTAGAAAAAACTGGCGTCTTCTTTCTTCTTTCGTGTTATATTCAATGCAACATTTAAAATTTAAAATATTTCGTTGTTTATTAGAAAGAGTATGCCCTGGCATTAGTGAAACTTCTGAACGGATCATTGAAAAACAAGGAAGTATTTCTGTATTGTGCCACTTTGATATGGCTACTTAATCAAGATGAAGATTACTCAAAGGTACAATTTGCTAAATTATGCTGAGAATACTTTTTTAATTTCTGACATTAGTTATCTTGTATCTCATTTTTGTATCCTTAAATTCTAAAATCTAGTTTTACAAAAATTTTTAATCGCTTTTTACTATTTTTTAAATACTTGTATAATTTTGTATATACTTAAATACTCTTGAACTTTATGTGTATGTATGTTTTCACATTTTTCAGACTACAACAACATGTCCGCAAATAAACTGGCTAATGAAAAACATTCAACAAAAAGTTTTGAAAGATACTACTATAACAAAACTTCAAAAATCGAAAGACTTGGAAAAGTTATATCCTAGTTGTGAACCTGACCGAAACAACGGACAAAAGTCGCGCCTGTTTACCGACATGAGTTTCGCTGTGGCAGCTATTAAAAAAACTTTCACGTGATATTAATTCATAAGATTGGTAAACATTGTTTAAGTTTATTAACATTGTTTAAATTATTTTTATATCGCGCATAATATTGCTAACCGCGATTCTTATTAGATTTGAATTACAAAAATCTAAAAGTGCGAGAAACAAGCTGCGTTGAAAAATATGTTTGCATATATAGCCGTAGAAAATTTTAAATATGATGAAGTCATATCTTGCAAAAATTTGACAATCTTGCGACTAAAGCCGCAAAAATTAAGAGACAGTTAAGTTTTCATTCTGCTTTAATAACCGACTCATTCCTAAAAACGTGGCAGAACGCTGGCAACGATGACAACTCGATCTGCGTATAGTACAATAAGATATAAATGTAATTTTTATTTACAGTGAATTATTTACTCACAAATAAAATTAATAATAATAATGCCGAGATGATAATGACAATGGTAATGACGATGATTGTAATAATGGTGACAATGACAGTGATGATGATAAATTATAACTATATAATAATGATAAAACCGTAATTAGCAACAGCAGCAGTAGACTCGATAGTAATAATGATTGTAATGGTAGTTAGTCGTAGCGGTAGCAATAATTGTATTTCCTTGACTTAATTATCATGTACAGACTTAAGTTCTTTGATCTGCTTAATCAGATACGCCTTCTCGTCGTTGAACTGCTCGTCTTCGGAACGATCCGTGTGGAAGCGCGTCAGGAACTCGATCAACTTCTCCTGATTACGGAGTAATATGTCCAGAATGGGTTTTGGTTTGTTGGGATTTGCGACAAATACCTGAAGAACACAACCAGAAGAAACTTATTCTCTATTCCCCCTTTTTCAATTGGATCATTCTTAATGTGTCTACTGGAATGATTATTGGAATTCGAGAACAGAAGAATTATACTGTGACTTCAGTATTGAGAAAAGTCGAAGATACAAGAATAAAAAATCTAATCAGAAATGTTTGTCGACCCGAACATGCGAGTTAAAAATTTGATGATTTATCGAATGTTATATCCTACCTTAAAAACATGGAAAGCTTCAAACTGTATGTTGCGAGATTTCTCCTTTAGCATGTTCATCATTAATTTTAAATTATCTGGATTTGATATATATCGTGTCATAACCTGCAATAATTTTAATATGTATATTAATTCCAACTGGTTTATTACCATTCGTCAATAGCTATTTACGAATAGGAATATAAAGATTTCAAATTATTATATCAAGTAATATGTTGTACTTTCATATATTATTAAATAAAAAATTGTATCACAATATATTTCTAATTATCGATAAATTAAATGATTTGACTATTTCATTAGTAATACAGTTGATAAAGTTTAAGTGCAAATTATATCTTAATAATTTTCATTTAATTATTCATTAAATTATTGCTACGTTTTTAAAGCTCTTTTGTATATAATATGTTACGTATTGACTCTTTATACATGAAAAAGAGCGTATACCGTTAGAATATATTTTTTCCTCTAGAAATATATTGTTTATATATATGAAATTATAATACGCAGTACAATATTTCTAATAATATAACGTAGAGAAATTATTTTATATTTGAAAATACATTTGTAGAATGTTGAATTCCTCTTTGAATTCCTTATATGAACGATAATACTTGCGATAAAGAGAGATTTACTTACTGTAAAATTGTGTCTATCGAGCAATAGTTCGCCCAATAATTTTAAACTTTGTCGTCGTGTTACATAGTTTTCCGAATTGAGTAACCTTTGATAGTGTGAGAAAACTTTATCGTAATGTATCTCTAAGAATTCAGCGCTGAGTATTTTGTGCCTCGTAAGTAATTCCTGAATAAAATCGTGAGTCATTTGATTGTGTATTAAATAATATGATATTAAATAATATAGCAATTAAAAAATATTTTTCGCAGATATTTCATTTAGAAAAAAATAAAACATAGATAATATTTGTGACGTACTTTAAACGTAGAGAAGGCATCAGACGCGATATCGAACGTAGAGACTTCGACGTATCTGAAGAAGTTGTAAAAGTCGTCTGAGTAAATCATGATCTTGGCCAAGGCTTCATATCTCGCGCATTCTCGTAACATTGTGCCACAATTGAGTGCGATGTCTTGGTGCTCGTAACTACAAGTCATCCATTAGTGGAGGCATAACTTTGTTATTTCGCGTTATATAAAGAAGGGAGGAAGGGACTTACCCAGACATAAGTGTAAAAAGAATTTCAGGTTTGGTACATATGTATTCTACAGTGGGTGATCTAGTGCCGATCTGCCTCCGCAAAATGTTATTGAAGACTTGTGCAACATCCTTCTTTCCCTTAATTAGGAACAGAAAAATTACATTCGTGACAGTTAACAGTTAACAGTGGTTTACATTAACGAAAAGGAATGTAAAGCTGTAAGTTACTTCATTAACTATCATTTAACACGCGACCGTAAATCATTTGTTACTTAACTAATTGCTTTAGATCCTGTTTTTACTAACTATCCTAGATAAGCTCTTTACATTTAATATTATACATTTTAATATTATAATATTTAGTTACAATTAGTAGTAATAATTTCATACATACATACATATATATTTTTTCTCCGCCACAAAAAAACATACAATTCGTTTGAATTGTATTAAGGGTGTACCTCAAAATCGATGCGACTCAGATTTTGCACGAGCAGAAGCAGGAGGTTGCTGTTATACAATTCCTGTGCCAACTGTGCTACCACGATGTCTGCCTGTGGCTCTGTCTCGGCTGTACCATATAGCATATTCTTGATGTGTACGAGATTCTTGCTCACATCTTCTTGCGCCTAAAAGGAGACGTATTTCATCGTAGAAACCGACGCGTATCCACAACAACGTACCTTCTCTACCTTCTTGTCACCACGTTCCAATGCATTTACCGCCTCCTTCAAAGCCTTCACCACCTCCGCTGGACTCTTCTGGGACTTTCCAAACAGAGGCATGTTTTCTTACAATGTATGCACCTTATGGAACATATCCAAAAAGAAACAGATGTTTTCTGTTACTCTCCGTTGCTAAAGAATATCCATGAAATGTTTAAATGTTTGAATGTTGAAAACTCATTGTCATAAACTGTTATTCATGTTAAATGAAAAAGTGAGTATTATGATTATAAATATATGTAAAGCATAGTGCAGAGTTGCATGTGAGATATACATACATGTACACTCAGGACGTGAATGAATAGAAATTATTTATATCTGCATCATAAAAAACATTGAAACGGTCAGATAGTGAACACAAATTTTCATGAAACTAGAGTTTTGAATATAGCTGCATCATCATCCGATAAGACATGAATAAGATTGGCTTCTCAACAAGATATATACGATGCCAAGCATTGTCCACTAGGAGTTGCAAAGGAGATGAGTCCTCCGAATCGAGGTGACTTAACCTTGAAAAGTGATTGTTTCATCCAAGTCCATTGAGCGTCATCTGATCGGAATGACCGGACGAGACCGAGGGAGACGGGGAAGACAAAGATTTCGGTGCATCGCGCTCCGACGAGAAGGTCGAGGACACCATTCGCGAGATGTGACGAGATCGCGATCGGTCAGGTCGGGAACGATCGATGATGAATGACGGCGAGACTCGTCGGAATCGTCGGGAAACTCGTCGCACACGAGGTTACGGAGTCAGCGGATTCTAACCTAGAAGTCGTAAGGATCGCTCACCATGCAAGAGAGATCCGAGCGATGTCCAAAGCGTCTCGGTTGTGGCTTGAACGTGTTGCGCATACAAAAACACGCGTTTAGAATCTGCCCTGATTGTGGCGACGACGACGACGGTGGTGGTAGTAGTGGCGGTGGTGATGGTAGTGGTAGTGGTAGTGGTAGTGGTAGTGGTAGTGGTAGTGGCGGTGGCGGCGGCGGCAGCGGCAGCGGCGGCGACGGCAGCGATGGCGGCAGCGGCGGCGGCGACGTCGAGCAGCGGTGTCGAGCGACGATGACTGCGATGCGTACGTGTCCGCTGCGTCTCGCGTGTCACATCGGATCTTGGCGTGCGCGTCGTACGGTAACCACACCACACACACACATATATATACACACACACCGTCCCCCTCGGCCCGTCGACGATGACTCTTTAGTTTGCGATTTTTCGTATCGTGTGGCTTTACGCAGGCAGTGCGACGTATCACGCGTATGCACGTATGTATATATGTACGGAGTGAGTCACGAGACTACACCAGAGGGGCGACCGTCAGGTCGCTCAGTCACAAGCGCGAACGTGTCCGTCTCGATATTTTTCCAATCGTGAGTCTCGTCAGTCGTGCATGAATCGGACGAGATGAGTAAAGGCGAGCGTGTCGGGGATCGACCTAGCCACCAATCGCTACGACTTATTGGTTTACCCTGTAGTGTATCGCGATATGATGACCGCATACGTGTTTCATAGCGCAGTTGTGCGAACGGAGTCGCCGGATCCTCGACTCGATGGATCTCATGTGGGGATAATCGTCTAGATATTTATTCGATATTACTATCGTTCGAGATACATTTCTCTATGTAAAATAGAAACTATCATTGCCACAACTGGAGTTTCTAGAATACAAGCTCTCCTATTGGACGCTACGTTAGATTACGTGTAATTCGTGGATTTGATCGCAAAATTCATATGGATCTCGGATATAATCGGACAAGATATATCGTCGAGTTAAAATTAATTAAGCGGAACTTGAACAAAGTTTGTCGATTTTCAAACAGAATAAATTTTGTGTTAGAAAATGTCGATGAAATTAAAATTTGTAATACTATAAAAATGGGCGAAATAAAATTTTTCTATTATAAAAAAAATAGCAATAATCACTCGTAGTAAATTTAAAACGGACAACTAGTTAGTCATTGTTATAAATGTATATACATTATAATATATATTTCATCTTACTTTATCAGAAATGAAAATTCAATGAAACATAGACTGAACTTAAAATATAAAAATTAGAAGAGTTTCAAGAAGTAACTATCCAAAATAACTTTATTCTGAAAAATTCTGAAGAATGGTGTTCCTATAAGCGTAAACGCGATATTACCTATGTCTGACTACACTCGTACATGAGCGTGCATCTTTATATCTACTATATTAAAGACAGGAAATTATAAGTAAAACTATAATGAATCAATAATAAGAATTATCATTATGGAATGACACAGCCAAAAGCGAACGGTAAAGCGCACTTTCAATTTCCAGAGAAAGAATCATCAAATGCATTAAGCAAATGAAGAAAAATCTTGGAAATATTTTATACATTTGTTAGAAGTATTTCCAATTATTTCGTGTGCGTGGCATCGCTGAATCAATGATGTAAATCAGCGTAAAGACTGCTTTTAAAGGGTGTCGTATGATGTGGTATAATAAATCATCAGTGATTATTCTTCTGGCCATCTGATGTTAACAGTTTTTGTATAAGACTCATCTTTGCAGAAGACAATTTATCTTTCTTATCTTCCTTGATAAAACGAACCGCTTTATGTTTATCCGTCATTTCACTTTCATCATGAGAACTCATGAAGCATGAGGAACAGTAGAGATCGCCCGTGCATCCTGCACATCTATACAGGTCTGATTTACTCGCAGTTTGCGAGCACATGACGCATTCATTATCATCATCTTCGTCCTCATCTTCATCCTCAACTTCTATGTTCGGAGGAGTCTAATTTTGTCATAAATTACATAAAATAATTATTTTTTAAAAACAAAGTTACAAAATTTATTATTAAAGACATATAAGTACTTTCAGGGGAGAATAAATTTAATTATAGAGCAAAGTAAAAATAAAAGGAGTTGAAAATACATGTTTATCAGTCACTTACGTACTTCTATTTTCATCGCCGAAACCTTGCTAATTAATTCTGTGTTATCATCATCTGTCGTGTCATATGTCTCCTTATAAATATTGATTCTTTCTTTCATGCTTTGATCAAAATTCTGCGAGGAATAAGATTGACATTTGTAATTTTATATTTCAATTTTATCTTAATTTTATTTACTCACGGTTTTACTATCATAAAGATCACTAATAGAAGGTAGATCTATTTGCGCAAGATATTCTTGAATTAAATCATCTGCCTTTTCTTGATCTGTTCTAGTATCCACTTGATGTATCTGTAATAAATCCAAAAAATCTATAACACAGCCATGTATATATATTTATGCACATTTTGTCACATACATTAATTGCGTTGCTTGCATTGGCTTCTGGATCTTGATCCTTTAGTAATGCCAATCTTTGTCTTATCTCGTCAACGGTAAGCAATGGAACGTTCCGTTCTTCATCTTTTAATTTCCGTAGCCTATCTACAATCTGTTGATCAGCTGGTTCCAATCCCATCTTAAGTTTGTCCCAGTGATTCATACGTTTATATATCACTATTGGAGGCTTCACTGGATTTTCCAATGAAGCCAGCCTGATAAAGCAATCAATATCAAAACATTATTTCTTTAAATATATTTCATATATTTCATATAATGATCAAATTGCTCACAAATAACTCGAGCAAAGACTTAATTTCTTACTTCATAGCAATGTCAATTGGTGCAAGTGGTTCCTTGTTTGTATTAGACATTGGAGCATCATCCATTATAGCCTGATCATCCATGTTTGAGTTCTCAACTCTGTTCAACTTGTTGTAACAGCGACCGCACACCTTTCTTCTTCCTACATCAGGAATGTCGCATTTGTACTTGAGACACTTACTACAGTAGGAAAAGCCACAGCTTGGGCAACCAATCTGAGCGATAACAAAATTAAAATAAATAACCTGACAAATGTTTCTTCATATTTATTCTATTAATATACAGATTAGTCTTAATTATTAATATACAGATTAATCTTATTCTTATTTATTCTTTAACTTTTCTCTAATTTTCAGAGTTAAAAGTAAGTTAAACCGAGATTATTAATTTACCGAGAAAATTAATTTACATTGGAAAAATAAACATTAATAGCGATAATTAATTATATTTTTTGGCAGATTAACCTATGATCAAATGAGCGAAACAAAATTAATATTTACGTCTTTTGTGAAGAATGAAAATTTCACTTGGCACGTGTTACAGGACATCCCTTTAACTCGTTACCAACACACTCATTTCATGACAGAAAAAAATATGTGATGAACGTTCCATGAAATACTTCAGAATGAGCACCCAGAGATTTTGACAGTTCTTCGCATTATCTTTGATGTGTTACGAAGACGACGTATAGTTTCCTTATAAAGCACGCAACGGATGACGAATCATTGTATGACAAGTTATCCAACTGTACCATGATTAAAATCGAAGATCACTTCACTTCGGTATCCTAGTTATATCCCTATTTTTGTCCACCCTTCCTGCAAATCTGAAAATGCTAGGGAATTTCGTAGATAGCCATAAGAGGTTTGTTCAGTTATTTGCAAATCTTTTGCATATAAAGCAAGGCATGTTATTTTGTTGTAAGAAGGAAGACTGAGAATGCGAGGAAGTGCAAGTAGCGCAAATAAACCAATAGAGATTTGTAGGTCCAATATTCTGAATCTTTTATCTAAAAAAGTGTTTATCCAAAAGTATCTTACAAGTCTTTTAATCGGATATATCGAATACATCATATTTAGAGATAAAAGAGGATTCAGAATACATGAACTTTGTTCTTTTTAGCTAACCTCTTTCTTCTTTTTCTCGCTACAGGAGAAAGAAAGAAGAAGGCTGAAGGTGCAAGAAGTTCAGCTAAACAGAACCGACCTTATGTTTAAAGAAGCAATGGGGGGTGGGAGATCATCTAACCTCTCCGATTCTTCCCGAATGTCGGAGCGAGCGGTGCGTTTATGCGACGCCGCGCAAAAAATAATGGTAACACCTCGCAACCTCGCAAGCACCGTTGACCTCGCATAAATCCGTGATATTTCGTACTCCACACATTTTTGTTCTCTCCGCATAACTTGAAACATTGGTGAATCTCGTTCGACGTCGCCAATAACATGGTGCGTCTGTACGACTCGACGATCTGCCGATTATGTGCGGCAGACAACGGTAACGAGCACTTGTTCGTTAGTGAAGAAGGCGAATCTACGGATCTACGCTCGTTAGTAAATCGATACTTACCGCTAAAGGTGAGGCGTTCCGCATATTCAAACTGTCGATTCGAAACGGACTACAACTTGATTTCCTACTCTGATTTCTTGTCGATATCCTCGTACAGATACTGCACTGATCAAATACTCGTTTCATACGTCGTTTAAATATTTATTAGCTTTTTTTTCTCATCTCTTCTTTCTCTTCTTCTGCCTTTTTGCCAAATAAAAATGAATTAATTATTTTATCTATCATCACACATAATATTGCATGTGGCTTCTATTCTACCACTTGAATGTATTTAGCATGAACAATTTCTGTATTGACATTTTAATTGGCATTTTATCTCAACAATTTTAAATAAATGTTAAAGGATTTGTAATATAGAATTAAATTATTGTATTTTTGTAATTTATGTTTTTTTATATGATATATATTTACTAATTAAACATCTTTGAATTTAAGGTACAAGATGATGGAAAATTACCACGGACGATTTGTCCTGGATGTAACATCCAGCTGGAAGCCACAGTACAGTTCTTTGAATTATTGGTGGCTGGTCAGCGTAAAATACGTGAACTTTGGAAAAATCAAGTAGAACAATTGCGCAAAGCAGAACGCTTGAACAACAGAAAGGAGAACATTGAAGGAATAGAAGAAGAGGATGGTATGGCTTGTGACAAGGATCAGCAATATGAGCAGTCAATGATTATTAAGAGTAAATATGATCTTTTCTCTTTTTTTTTATACATATTTTTTACCTTATAATACTATACTTATATAGTTTAATATTATATATAAAATTATTATTTTAATACAAGAAGATACACATATAAGATACTGATTTTTTAATCATAATTGGATTTTAATATCTAATAATTATTTTTTCGAATTTAATAATTTCTTCTATTATTTGTATTAAGAGATTTGATATTTAAATGTTTATGTAATTATTATTTTAGTACTGCCAGATGGATCTATATATACAGCAGAACATGAAATGAGCTTGCAAATGGAAGGCTTAACTAAGCCAAAAAGAAAACGCGGACGACCTCCTAAAGTACATACAGAGGCAAGTTATGTAATATATAATAAATATGTAACAATTTTTCTCTCCAATATTTTAATTTTTTTTGTGTATTACATAAGACACAGGAGAATTCTACAGAAGTTGCAGAAGGTGAAGAGGATAAGCAAGAAGAAGAAGAAGAAGAAGAAGTAGAAGATGGTGATGGTAGACGCAGAAGAAAGCGCAAAGCTCCTAAAAGGTATATTAGGATGAAAGCTTTTGGATTATAATTTAAATGATTGTCATGATTGATAAATTTGCAGATACCTGGGAGCAGTGCAAGGAAAAGAATTGGAAAAAATATTCAAGGAGGTAGGTGTGATCGATGAGGAAGATGACAATGAGTCATTTGATGATTCAGAAAGTCCTAGCTTAAAAGCTTCTAGTCAATATAGTCAGGAAGGTATGCATGATAGTCAAAGATGTAAAATGTTAACTAAGATATCAAAGAAAAAAATTATTCTTTATATGAAATTGTGCATATTTTGCAGAAGTGATAGGTCATCTTGAAACAGAGGAGGGTACAAATTTAGGTGAGGTAGTAACTGTGAATCGTGGACGATTACGATCGAAATCAAAATTGCGCCGCCGAAGAAGTAGATTCACATGTCCATACTGCGGCAGACGTTTCTTACAACGCAGCAGATATATAATACATAAGTAATATCATTTCCTATGAAAATTTTGAGTGTTTGAAGTTGAAAAGAATTCTTTTTATAAACTTTTTATAAACTAGTTTTTTAGCTTTTTATAATTTTAAGTTTTACGAATATAAGTTATATGAATCGTGTGTACATGTATTTATATTTATAAATTTTCAAAATTTTTATTTTCAAAAATCAAGATTTTTTTTTTTTTAGATATTTTTAAATTTTTAACATAAAGATAAAATAATCGAAATTCAGCTTTGATTAAAAATTAAACAGGAATTTATGAATCAAGTTTTTATTAATTTTTAATTTTTTATTTTTATTTTAATATGTTTTAGGAGTTTTCATAAGGGTGTCTTGCACGAATGTAAAGAATGCAAAAAGCTATTTGATACTGCAGAAAATCTAGCATTGCATCTGAAAACAACTCAACATAATTCAATTCCTACTAAAACACAAAAATCACTTGAGACACACAGCGCGGAACAGGACACATTGAATCCCGAGGTAGAAAAAAATTCTATCGATTCGATTAACGAATGCGAAAAATGCAACGAGCAGTTTACATTGGAACAGGATTACGAATCACATATGAAGACAGTACATGATCAACATGAATTTACCTGTAATGTTTGTAATAAAAGTTTCACAAGTTACTCAGATTTGAAAACGCATATGACGACACATGAGGTTCGTATTTTATGAGTTATAACAGGATAATAATGTAGCAATTTAAGAAATATCTGTAAGATATCTTTTTAAACTTTTCTATTTTGACCTAACAATTTTATGATTTGTTTCTTAAGATACTTTATAATATTTTTTGAAAACTTTAAATCTTTATACAATGTTGCAGAAGACTAAATTGAACAAGTATTATGTATGTGATATCTGTGGGAAAATCTTAAATCACCCGAGTTCTATGTTGTATCACAAAGAAGCTGAGCATAATAGCGGACGTCGTTTTGTTTGCAATAAATGCAACAAGAGCTTTAAGCATAAACAGCTACTTCAGAAGCATCAGTTAGTGCACTCAGATAATCGGCCGCATGTTTGCAAGGCCTGTAACACCAGTTTTAAAACGAAAGCAAACTTGATTAATCATCAGGCCACACACACGGGTCAAAAGAAGCATATCTGTGAAATTTGTAACCAACAATTTGCGCACAAGACTAGTCTGACTTTGCATTATAGGTTATTATGAATATTTATTAATTCACAGTAAATATATAATATACTGTAGTAAAAAATTATGTTATTTGTATATTTAATACATAAAAATTCTATGATTTAAGGAAGAAATGTATGTGCCTTTTTAAATTTAATTCTATAATTTTTTAATCAAATTTTGATTTTAATTTATTTTATTTCTAAAAAATTGTACTCTGTTTTAGATGGCATACCGGTCAAAAGCCATATACCTGCAACGTATGTCAAAAGAGTTTCTCACAAAATGGCAATTTGCAAGAACATATGCGCATTCATACTGGTGAAAAACCCTATACTTGTGATTACTGCGGTCGAAAATTTACTACGTCATCACAAATTAAGTTGCATGTAAAACGGCATACCGGTGAGAGGCCGTGGAAATGCGAATTTTGCTCGAAGAGCTTTTTACATAAGGACACATGGAAATGTCATGTGCGCCGTCATAAAGGAGAACGTCCGTTCCAATGCAGTCAATGCAATCGTGGATTTACAGAACAGTGGGCGTTGAAAAAACATTTTCGCCTGCATACTGGTAATTGAAAACAATCGTATTCTAAATGTAAAGCATAAAAAACCATAATGAAATAAGTGTTTCTGTATTCATAATAAAAAGAATGTTCCTGCATTTTTTTATTTTTTTGTAATTATAAAATTTTAATTATTTCATTTTTTGCAGGCGAGAAACCTTATTCGTGCAACATCTGTGGTAAAGCTTTTGCCGACTGTTCAAATCTGACAAAACACAAAAAGGTGTTGTATTGATTTTACTTTTAAAATATTTTTCGTTAAAAATTGATAATTATGGTAATAATAATCTTTGCAGGTACATAAAGAGAATAATACAATAACTGTAAATAGACCGGAAGGATCTCCAATCGGCGAGGTATGGCAAATTTTGCCGAATTCGCAAGATGATGAACAAACATTAAATAATCAAATAATCGCCACCGATGAAGTATCCAATGATGGAGTCCAACAGATTATTTATGTATCTTATCAAGATTCTGATGACAGTCAGTCGCAAACATGGCGTTTAGGTACGCAATTATTTTTTTAATTATTAAAAATTATCAATTATATTAATCTAAATCACTTGTTAATTTGATTACTTATATTCAGTTGACGATAACGTGATCAAAGACAAAGACGAAGTGACGACAAATGCCAATTCCTTATCACATTTGAAAGTGCAGAACGACGAAACGATTGCCAATAAAATTATAAATAATCCAAGTAGCAATAACGAAGAGATGGAGATCGAATTAGCGGAATCAGATTTGCAATTGCAGGTAAATAGACGGATATTAATTTTATAATTAGATATTTTTCAAAATTCATTAATGCTATAATAGTTCGTTTTATCTTGTTAAATTCTACTTGATAAACTTATATTTCTATTTGTATTTTTATCTTATTAACTTTGCAAAAGTTAAGCAGCTGTGAATTTTAAATGACATAACTTTCTTAAAACTAAATTAAATTTTTCTTCTGATTATTCTATTATTGTTATGTCAAGCTCACAGATGAACAAGGAAATACGATTCCATTGTCTATTCAAGAAGCTCGACAGCTTCTCTCGCAAGGACACGTTGTCAGTCAGCAGAATGACAGCCAAATTATCAGAGTCCCCTCTGGAATATTTGCACAACAACTCCAGGCTTTAAATATTCATGTTGATGGAGATAACGTAGAGGGAAGTGGAATCATAGTACGTCCGATCACAACTAAGAATATCGAGGCAATATCAACAAGTCAAGCCGATGCAGAAGCAATTGTTCAAGCACTTGAGGTAATTTCCAGTTTAATATGGATTACAAAATATATTTTTCTGATTTTCTTTTATTTTTTTTAAATTTAATTTGTTAAATGAAAAATTGAACTTCTATAAATCTGTTGTTTTAATTTTAAATAGTTCTTGATTTTATCTCTTTCTCCTTATCTCTTCGCTTGGAATATCATAATTTTCTAATAGATTTTTTTCTTCATTAATATGTATGTATGTATCAACAACAACAACAATAATAATAATAATAATAATATATTTTTATAATTTTTTATAGGATGAGAATACCGATGCCACAACAGTTGCAACGATCAATCAACTGGGAAATATTGAGGAAGCTGAATTCGTAGATGGTGATCAAGCAATCGAATTTATGACTCAGGATGGACAGAAAGTTCGTGTTTTAACAACGTATCCTGTCGATTCAATGCAACTTTCTTCAGAGTACCTGACCATTGTATGATAAAAAGGAAATTAGATTATTTGTGTTCTTATGCAAATGCATTAATGCGTTTCTTATTATGAACATTACAATGATTAACGAATCTTTATTGATACGTAGATAACGTAAATGATGAAAAAATTACTCGAAATTTTTGTAAATTTTTAGCAGAATCGTGTATATTTAAACGTACCATTTTGCTATTAGTACTTCTATTAGGCTGATGACATGGTTCATGCAAATTAATAAATCTACTACGAAGCTCATAAGCACAAAATTTTTTAAACTGTTGTAAAAACCTATGAAAGTTGATTAAAGATCTTTATATAAATAATATTAGAATAAAAAATGATATGCATGTCATAATTCATTGTTATCATAAAACAATTGATTATTTCATTTAATCCAATAATTTCTTTCTAAAGATTTATAATAATATTATAATAATGAAATATATAATATTATATAATACTATAATATTATTTTTATCATTATTATAAAAAATATAGTGTTCCAATATACATGCAGATTCATACCTGGAAGTTTGATTTATGACTTCGTATGTATTTAGGACATATCCAAGCATATCGGAAATGTAAAATTATGTGGATATGGTACATGCATTTTCTTTATATGCAATTAATACATATAAAATAATGGGATGGATCAATGCCTCTTGCATGTACATGTATATAATTTAGTATATTTGAATAAATAGTATGAAAATTTTTTTTAATTAAGCTATATTTGTAAAAAAATATATAGTCAACATAATATTCATTTTATATATATATATATATATATATATATGTCATTATTAATATACACACATACACATTCAAAAGAGAGAGTGTATAATCAAGAAGAAATTCAAATATTCTGTAATTATACGATCAGCATAATAGTATTCCTTCCTAAATATATTACATTATTATACTGTTAGACAAAATAAAAAAAAAAGAAGAACATTAAATAGACATGAATTTAAACATTCCTTAGTATGCTTTTTCTCTTGTAATCAATCATCATTGTTTTCTAACAAATCTCACTTTTTTCTTTTTATAAATAATACTTGATGTAAAAAAATTGGCGTATAATTATCTACAGTGATTTGATTAATGTCTATTTCTACCAAAGTAGATCATCTTAAATCCTTGTTTCTTCTTTAGCAGCCCTTAATCATCCACTTCTGGATATCAGTCTTCCCTTTCCTTTTCCATTCCAGTTTATTCTGCGCCTCCAGCATCCATCTCTTACCTCCACCTTTTCTATGATGTCATCTATCCATCTCCTCTGTAGTCTTCCAACACTTCGCTTATGTGATCTTGGTCTCCGCTGCGCTATGTGCTTTGTCCATCTCTCCTCTTCTTGTCTCGCAACGTGTCCTATTGCCATTTTAGTTTTGCAACCCTTGTTTATTTCTCTCTAACTTTCAAAAATATAAAAAGATAAAAGATAAAAGATAAAAATTATTAAATATAAATTAAATTAAGTTTAAAGTTAATTTATTTTGGTGACTATAGATATAAATCTGAAGGATTTTTTCTTACATTTTTTTGCTTCTATTGATTATGCTTCTATTGACAGAGGCCCTATTCCGTATACGTTTACCGATAACGGTATTGTTAACTAACGACAGTCAATGAGAGCGCTTTTTTTCAAGATTGTCCTTTTCCGAGTTGATGCTCCTGAATATAAAAAAAAAAAAAAAAAAAAAAAACAAGAAATAAAATTGTGTTTTCTACAAAAATAATTCACATTATAAATTATGAAAAAAAAGACGGATACTATGCATATATCTCTTCCTCTAGTGGACTATCTGAACAGAATCTTGTACGTAATCTAAACCCATACAAGCGATGACACGTTGTTCTAAATTGTCCAAAGGTTCTGAATTTATTGGAAAATTTCTTGTTTGATTCTGTTCATTTCTTATTTTTGCTATCTTCTTTGATGAGTTGCTTTTCATATCTCTCCATATCTAAACAAAAATAATGTATAATAATGGATATAATGTATATAATGTATATAATATTCTTATGCTAATACTTCTATATACTTCCAATCAATAATTGAAAATGTAATTGTTTTAATATATTTCGATAACCAGTAATATCGGTAAGTAATTTCGATACTAGTAATAAAATTTAATTACAGAGAAATTACGATGAAAAGCATGTTAATATTTTTCAATAAATGTATTGATATTACAATATACTGATATTACATATATTTAATTACATATATTTTAATACCAATTAATTACTAGCAATAGAAAAATATCAGAAAATAAAAGTTTGACTTTTGATGATGTATTATGCATATACCGATTATATTAAAGCAGTTATATTTTCAATTATTGTTTAAATTACATACCGTCTGCTACTGCTTTGTCGACTTTCCAGATTCAGTACTTAATGAATTTAAAAAGTAGTTTAATTCTTTCCATTGTTGTGTATAATGAATTTTACCCTCTTTAGTTAAAAATTTTCCTGCAGCAAAGTTTGAATACATTTCCATATATTTTACTAACTCTTCATATTGCACTTGTGTTGTATGTGCGGCACAAGGTTTTTTTATACTAATTTAAAAACATTTATAGCAATAAGATAAATAGAATATTAAGTACAATAATAAATATGATAATAATTAAACACATTCTCAGACCTAATTTATGAATAATCGCGTATGTTATTATAGCAATGTGTTAATATAATTTTTATAATTATATATATATATATATATACATATATATATGTATATGTATATATATTACTGTGTCTCAATAACAATCATTAATATATAACCATATTAATATATAACGATTAATGATTATTATTGATTATATACTTAATAAAAATAATGTAAACTTAAAATATAATATAAATAAAAAAATATAAAATATAAAAATATAAAATAAGTTTTTATTATGCACCACACACACACACACACACACACACACACACACACACACACACACACACACACACACACACACACACACACACACACACACACACACACACACACACACACACACACACACACATTTTATGTAAATTAGTATATACATATCTTCTTTGTGTTTCCATATCTTTTTTTTATAATAATATAAAAGATTTACAAATTTACATCTACTTTAACAAATTTTGTTATAATATACGTGACATGAACTATAGATAAATGCGCGCATATGCGCTTTACGAAACCAGTGATTTACTGCAAGTATTGAAAATCTATAATATATGTGACCTGAACTATATATTTTCAACCAGAATATCGTTCATCCATTTGTATTGGTCGGTGTCGTTAACGACAGCCAATGGTGATTTTGAAAAAAAACACGGCTATCATTGGCTATCGTTAGTTAACGACATCGACAGTTATCGGTGGACATGTACAGATCCCGGCCCAGAAAATTTTATATTTAATTGGCCAATCAATGTTGTGTATTATCGGATCCCTCTCATTTTATCCTTATTGTTCATCGAGTATTAAATAAGGATAAAATAATATCTGGGAGTCGATTGTGTATCTTGAAACAAGATGGAAATTACAAAAATGAGGAAATTTACTAAAGTATCTACGACTTTATATGTTTAAAGTTAATATAAATTTCCTCATTCTTTTTGTAATTTTCATCTTATTTCAAAATACACAATTTCTTTACTTTAATAATTTTCACCTCGTTTTAAAATACACAATCAATTCCTTGACTGTACTTAAGCCAGCAGCACACATCATTGATTGGTATATTCTTTTAGATCTAAAAAAATATACCAATCGAAGACAAGAGCTCAGCAAACACGCGAATCCAGCTAGCAAACCAGCAGAAAAAAATGCCATTGTACCACTGACTTTAGATATTATTTCTGAACGCACTTGCACCCTGCACAGATTGTCAATCTTCAACGATTTTGTTCGTGACTATCAACGACATGGATCGCGTGAAACTGGCTCGTTCGGAGACTCCCGCTTGGCCAGGATGTTTGGCTATTCGTGAGAGTTGTTTGCCATCCGATATCCCGTACGTGCCCATTCTGATCGAGGATATACCTCGGTACACATCCTTGCCTGATTACAAGAAAAATTGTATAAAGAACATACAAACGATCGGCGAGATTTTACCCGGCGCAGCACGAGTTGTCTACTTGCGAAGCATTTTGTCGGATTACGAAGTGAAGGTTACTCTCAGTTTGGAGGGACTTCCTGTAGACGCTGTTTACTTCAAGGATAGCAAAGGAAGACATCTACTTATATGGGTAAAGCAATTTATTTACTTTAAATGAACAGATTTTTTTTTTTATTTTGAACATCTATGGCTGGTCTTAATGATATAAACTTTTATAAAGCAATAACTTGATAGCTTCTGTTTAAAGAATCATTCTGACAATATTTTTATAGGAGAAGTCTTGTATTTTTAAAGTTTTTGGAACGTTGGAACTTAGAGAAAATGAAGTTGTACTAATTGCTCATAAGCTGCTGGAAGTTCAAGATGCACATTGTAGTTTAAATATATTGTCGTTGTTATCTGAAGCTGTTCGTCCCATGTATTACCAGTAAGATTTTATTTTCTTGCAAGAGTTATAATTTTAATGAATAAATTTTTTGGTTTTTTTTTATATAATCAATTATCTATAAAAATAGAAAATAATAATTAAAAATAATAATAACGAAATAATAATTGAGATTTAATACTTGATGCTTAAAGTACTTTAAAAATTCATAATATTAGATGATTAGAACATAATTCTTCTTGCAGATACAAAGAATTGAAATAGAATAAAACTTTCATCTTGTATTTTGACATTGAATGTTAAGAGTTAGCTTTATCACTTTAATAAGAGCATTATCTGGTCGAAACATGAGTATATTCACGCAATGCTTGAACCCTCTTACTGGGGTTGCCTCGTGGGAGGAGAAAGATCAGTATTATGATTATCATCAAGAAGTAGCTAGATCTGCTTTTGCTGACATGCTGCATGACCATGAACGAGTTAGTATTTTTTATTCTTATTCTTATTTCTTTATTCTATGATATTAATTCTTTAATTTATGGAATTAAAAGTAAAAAAAAATGCTTTATTTGGCAGAATAAAAAATATTATATTGCTCTCAAAGCTGCTATTGAGAAAAAACATCGCGCTGGTGAAGAAGCTAATGTTCTTGACATAGGCACTGGAACAGGTTTATTGTCAATGATGGCTGCCAAATGTGGAGCAGATACTATAACCGCATGTGAGGTAATGTGAAAGAGGCTTGAAATATTTTCCAGATTTCTGCTTATAGAGAAATATCTCATATAGGCATTTAAACCAATGGCCAATTGTGCCGCAGAAATAATAAGGGAAAATGGCTTTGAAGATAAAATTAAGTTGATTTGTAAGCGTTCTACGAAGATGACAATTGGTAAAGATGGCGATATGCCAAAACGTGCAAATATTCTAGTCACTGAAGTATTTGACACCGAGTTGATTGGTGAAGGAGCATTATCAACGTTCCGCCATGCTCATGAGGTTCTTCTCGAGGTATCGAACTTGTATATAATTCTATCAGTTCAAAGTATATTCATGTTTTGTTTTTATATTAGGAAAATAGCATAGTCGTGCCACATAAAGGAACAGTATGGGCGCAAGTAGTTGAAAGCTCGAAAGTCTGTGCTTGGAATCGAGTGAAGCCTATTAAGAATGGAGAAACATTGGTTGACGCTCCATCAACTATTCAAGCATGTTCTGGTGCTGCTGCTGTACACGACATGCAACTCTCGCGTCTCCCTCGCGATACTTTTGTGCCTTTATTGCCGGCGCAGCCTATTTTTAGGTAATAATTTTTTTAAAATCTTTTTCTTAATTTTTTGCTCCAAGAAAAAATGTCAAATGTCTGCATACCACACTCGTGCTCTATATATTGATATAGAAAATACAATATTTTAGATTTGACTGGTCTGGCAATAAACCCTTACTGAACAATGAAAAAGTGTCATTATGTACACAACCGATAACAAGTGGAACTGCGCATGCAATTTTTATGTGGTGGGATTTAAACATGGACACAGATGATCAGGTAATGAAACATGGGTATGAAACATAAAATGTATGTGCGCGCATGTATGTCTATGAAATTGTTCTATTCATTTTGGATTTTATATTTCATTTTCGTAGGTATTGCTGAGTTGTGCACCTGTATGGGAACATCCAGATGTACCTGATAAAATGAAGAAAGATTTCTCATGCTTACAAAAAATGGCAGATTCAATCCCTTGGAGGGATCACTGGATGCAAGCTGTTTATTATCTTCCAGAAGAAATACCTATCACACGAGGTGTTGAGGTCAATTTAATTGGTTATCATGATGAATATTCTTTCTGGTTCAAATTATTGAATGGATCTATGTAAGTTTTAATTTCTTCATAATATTTTAATCATATTTATAAGTAATTTATATAATTTATTTTTTTATTTTCTAAATCATTAATCATTTAATTGATCTTTAAAAAAAAAAATTTGAAAATGTCTATTAAATAAAATGGAAAATCTTTCTTCTATAGAAATGAAATTCCTGATTGTCAGAGGCCTGAGTGCAATTGCTGGGCGCATATTGCGTATTCGCGGACACGTATTGGTCAATTAAACGATGCAGTTCGTAATCAGAGGTATCTACGGGCTTTGCGAAAGAAAATCACTCCAAATAGTGTTTGTCTCTGCATGTCAGATGGTTGTTTACTGGCTCTCGCGGTTGCAAGATTGGGCGCTAAAGTATTTTTATTGGAGCAAAATTTTCTATCGCGTAGAACCATGGAGATGTTTGTGCAGGCAAATGAGCTTTCCGATCGAGTAAAGATTATCGAATCGATCGATGGTTTACCAGAGGCAAGCGAGATCGATTTCATTTTTGGCGAACCGTATTTTCTGAGTTCCATCGTGCCTTGGGAGAATCTTCGATTTTGGTATCTTGCCTCCAGATATCCATCGAGTATCATGAGGATGCCGATTACGGCGACAATCAGGGCAGTCGCTGTCGAGTTCAAGGATCTGCAGAAGATAAGAGCTCCCCTTGGTATATGCGAGGGTTTTGATCTGTCTTCTTTTGACAGACTTGTTCAAGTGAGTTTATTAATTTATTCTCGTTTTGTACCATTCATAATAAAGGAAGCTGCATTGTCTATTTTCAGATGTCTAGTGAAAACAGCGACAATCCCGTAGAAGCGCAGCCGCTCTGGGAATATCCTTGCAAGGCATTAACCTCATGTTTTGATATCATTAAGCTAGATCTTACACGGAATGTTAATTTTGATGAACGTAAAAAAATAACGGGAGAGATTCCTATTTTACAGTAAGTATCTTTTGTCGAGTATCGAATAAATATCACAAGAAGGAAGAGTTTAAGGGAGCTAGAATTTGAGAAGAAAAATTTTAATTCTTCAAGTAATGATATCTTTTCTAGCAATGGTTCCTGTAATGGCGTTGCTATATGGGTGGATTGGCAATTGGATTCAGATATATCAGTGTCTTCTGGTCCAATTGAAGAAATAGTACCTGGTGAGCGAGTGTCTTGGGATCCATATACAAGACAAGGCGTGCATCTATTTCGTAGAATATCCAATGTTATGAAAAAAAATACACTTTCATGGTCGTTCTCTTTTGTTCCACAAAATGGTGAAGTAGAATTCGAATTCAGTATATCGACAAATGCTTAATTGCGTTAATAAATGTTTGTTTGATGCTGTTTATTTTGAAAATATGAAATTGTTTTTTATTACATCGAGAAATACTTTAAACATTAAGCAGTCAAACTGTGAAATTGAAATTTTGTACTATATGAAGAGTGATATCAAGATCATTGATATCAAAATTGCACTCTGGATTACATATAACTATTACTATTGAAGTACGTTTTACGCTGAAGTTCACGAAAGTTATTTATTTTTTAAATATTAACAGAAAATTTATTTTTTATCTATCGAACTTTTGAATATATCCCAATGTTACGAAGTATTATCCGGCAATATTCGCAATTGTTTGGCAAGTCTTTTGCCAATTAATTTGGGATAAGCTTTTTGTTTGATAAGGAATTCCTTGCTCTGGTGTGTTACTGCGCCGTTTTCTAATTGAAATCTAGAAAGAGAAATAGCTTCATTAATAAACTTATGAGACACAATTGATATTGAATATAAATTGATTATTTGTCTTTATGATAATTACTGATTTTTTTATTGATTCTCACAATTTATAATTTTTTTCTAAAAATTCTAAAAAAATCGAAATTTATTTCATAAAAAGAATTTTATATCAATTATAGGATACAAGGAATTTATATACTTGCCTACATAGATAATGTAATGGACCTAACATTTTTTCTCTCAATTCGGGATCACCTTCCAGAATTGAGAGTGCACTTGCGCCTGTTTCCAGTGTCGAAAGGCAGCCTTCCGCTGGCTGTGTCCTAATTACATATTCACTAGTGGGCACACCAATAAGTTTGCAAGCTCGCAGAAAGTATAGAGCTGGACTCGAGTGATATATCGCCTGTAAAATAACAGTAAACATTAAAAAATCCGATAATTTACTATTTCCTTGTTTCTTTTTCTTGGTATTATTTGAAATATTCATATACTGAATATTAATATATTGAAATATTAATATAATAGAAAATGTTAATACCACTGGTAGTGATTTACTTTTGCTTGTGGCCATGTTCCATCCAATAGAATCAAGTTATATGCCTTTTGTTCGTTAACACCAACTGGATCCAATGTATTCAATGCAACTGCACCAGGTGATGGATATAATAAAATAGTATTCTTATCATTTAGAATGTCAGCCAAACCCTCATGCTTAGGCAATGGAAATTTCTTTCCTCTTAAAGAAAAAATTAAATTTTGTAAAATCTTGAAAGATAATCAACTAAGTGAATTGCGCTTTATTTACCTGAAAATTAGGCACTTTCCCAATTCCAATGCCAATGAAAGCATTGGTACTGTACGCAGGCAGCGTTTTGCTTCCGCTGGATGCTGCAAAATTATTATCCTTGATGCTGGATTGAGACGTTGCTTTGGTAGACCTGGACACCAGCACACCTGTACAGGTCTCCTACAAAAACATCCATGTTAAACCAAAAAGTAGTCTTTTTACAACCTTAGATTAAAGGACTACTGGAATTGTTAAAGATGCCGATCGGAATTTTATTATTTCTTAATTAAATTTTTATCGCCTTTCTAGGAGAAATAATTCCAATCGGAATTTCGAACAGTTCCATAGCAGATCTTTAGATAGAACGGAATCTTTTTCTTTTCTATTTGGCACTTGCTTGCATTGTTGGCACTTGTCTCTCGTTTCAGGCGGATCGGCAGGAATGTTAGCCAGTTCGTTCCACACGTCATCTTCGTTCATGACGGGCCAGTCATGAAAAATCGAAATCCTCCAGCAGTCCCTCAATACAAAATATCGCGGCTAGTCGATCCACGCGATCGGACACCGAGTGTCAAGGTCAGGTTTCGTGATCACCGTACATCAGTACCATAATATTTGCGTCGAAAAGCGAATAAATCGTGTCGAGCGGACTCGAACATAGAGTACAGATACCAGGTGGGAAATTCACAACGAGAAAATAACATCGATACGCATGATACACAGAGATAAATCAAGGGAGAAAGCAAGAAACGCGAGAAAAGAGGAACGGTCAAAGGTTAGATTTCTTTTTTATTTTCTCTCTCTCTCTTTTTTTTAAGTCGGAAAGTCTGTTGCTGGTCAATAAGATCGTGGTGCTACCTTACCGACGGAGGGACGGTGACAGGTGCGCCGAAGTGCGGCACGTTTCCTCGCATCTGACATAACCGTTGTGTGATGTTCTGAGCGTGCCCCAGCAGCCTCGCCACTCCAGTGACGCTCCTACGCATCTGATCGCCGTGCGTGTTTATCGCCGCAATTTGCGGCGAAGTGGCGTCGACGTTTCTCGCCTGGGGTTCCGCTCCTCCTCCCTGCGATTTTCCTCACGTCGATCCGCGCGACGACAAAATTTACTGAGAGATTCGGCGCAGCAAAAAATTCATCCTACTAACGGTATTACGTCGGGGTGCCTGCGGTGCGACGAAAACGAGATCGCACGACGGGAATGAGATTCGCCAGCAGCGCATTCGAGGATTCACAGGGGATTTTTTCGAGGCGACGACGATGACGTCGCGGCGCGAATTTCCACACGCGGCAGGGGGGGGAGGGGAAAATTAATGGCCCGTCTGGGTTTCTGCGTCGCGGAGTCCCGGTGTATCTCCTGTCGATCAGACATTAAGACACGTGGGAAATTCGGCCGAGGCTTCATCTCAATCCTTGTCCGGGGTCAGACCAGCAACGGGTCAGTGTGCGCCGCGGGGGTCAGCCATTCGCGATCGGGTTATTTAGAGGACGGGGAATTCGGAAGTGGCATTCCTTTCGCGGCGTGCAGGAACGTGATACGAATGCCTGTCGTGTAATATCGCGCGATTCGATTTTGATCTGATTATCCCGTTAGAACACTGGAAACGTGTCTATCACGTGATTAAATCCCACAGTATTTCTCTTCGATATTTCCAACGAGATCTTGACAGGCGAGAGAGGTTACGTTGTTTACGTCTTTCTTTTTCTCTCTCTCTCTCTCTCTCTCTCTCTCGCGTTCTCTCGCTCTCGCTTTCTAATTTGCGGCTTCAGTAAATTGGCTGCTCTAAATTACAGATGGCAGCGAGTGCACTCGAGGAGAAGATTAATAAGATAAGGCAACAGAATGAAGAAATTAGAAGGCGGCATGAAGTAAGAACTCAATGATTTAATGGATGATTGTTCCATGTTAATTTGAATTGATTGTGTTATATAGGAAGTGGAGGAGGATAAAAAAAATGCGGCCAAATTGAATGCGTTGGTGCAAATGGTACCATCTACAGATTGGCCGGAGAGGAAAGAGCCACCGGAATTCTCTAATCCACCTCGACCGAGTAACAAATCGAAACCTGCCAAGGAACACCATGAACACCCTCATTCATATCACGCGAGTGGTGAAGGACGAAAAGTTCATACTTTTGCTCAGGTGCACAAAAGAATTACATTATATTTTTATTAAGTTTTCATTAAGTTTTTTTTTTAACTTTTTAATTGTCAATAAATTATAAATTTTTATGGATACTTTCTTATAGGGGCAAGGACCTCCACCTGATCCTAAATATAACTTTCTTGCTGACGCTGAGAGAGAGGAAAGCAATGTAGAAAATACAAAGGACAATCCTCCAAATAGGGGACATAAATATTCCAGGGGTACATTTAGGAGGAAATCTGGTGGAAAGGATGGAATGCAAAGAGTATTATTTTTTAAATTAAATCTATATATACTTAACCATGTTTCTGTTTTTAAATGATCCACTTCTTAAAAAGGATTATAGAACAAACAGAGGATCACATAGAGATGAGCACCAGCCAGAATATGAGGCTTGGAGAGCTGAGAGAAACCGTATTGATGAAGATCGCATTAGTAGACAGAGAACTGCAGAGGGTAATTGGCGTAGAGAATGGGATAATGACAAAGTGAGAGCTACGTAAAAAGAAATCACGCGTTGCCACACGATTGCATAGACGCGATAAATTATACTAATATAATTGTTACAGGCACATATTGTGGATGAGGTAATGAGATCTGAGGCTAAACTTGGGGATTATGTAAAGAAAGATCATAAAGATTTTGATAGAAGATACCACGCTAATGGTGAGAATCGATAAACACTTATATAAGTAGGAATATAAATAAAGAATTTCTCATTGTTGTATATGTACATATATGTACACAATTGCTCTCTGCAGGAAATGATTATATAAGCCATAATCGCGGTGGTCATCGTTCCTACCGAGGAAATTCGAGACATTTTCATAATAATTATGAAAATTGTTCCAACAATACTTATCATCAAGATGGACATGGTAAAAATCCTTCCGCTTCAGAAAAGAGAACTGTCGTTGCTACCGACAAGAGCATAAAGGTTACGCTGAATCAAGGAAATGCGACCAAAGGTCCAGTCATGAGTGTCAAAGGTGTATATTCAAAATGATACGTTTCGTAATATGTGTATGTTATTCAAGTGTAATGAAGATTTAAAATAATTTTTTGAAAATAAATTTTTTTACTTTATTTCAGTAAACTCGCCAAGTATTGCTGGTACGGGACGAGTCGGGCCGCGACAAAGGAGTCGTGTAACATACAGCAGTCATTCGGATGTTGAAGTAGCTTTCCCTGAAGCTGAGTCTTTCTCACGTCCAAAGTCGTATGAAGACAAAAACAAAGGTATTTATCATGAAAATCAGCAAAAATCCTCTAGTTCTCGAAAATCGCAACTTCCACCGAAAAAAAAGGACTTTAGCAATAAATCTCCTTACCTGCGCAAAAAAGAGATTCGAAGAGAAGATGAGAGCCTACAGAAATATCACGAAGCAGATTCGTCACAAAAAGAACACAAAGAATCACAAAAGTCCTATGAATCTAAACTTCAAAAGCCTGAAGAGAATACTGCAAAATCAAGTGATAAGACTCTGACGATTGCAAATAAAACAGAAAATCCAATTTCTTCTGGAGAATCTGATATGAATAATACAGAAATCAAAAAGGATGATCAAAATGATAATTTGAATTCGTACATAAATGAAAATAATGAAGTTCAAGCAAATGAGGAACATGAGCTTGTTTTGAAAAATTTAGATGTTCCTATGTCTAAAGTCGATACGGAAATTGAAATATGTGAAAAAAGTAAAAAGATTGAAGAAGACACATTGGAGTCATTAAATGTTCAATTGATAGAGAGCACATTTAAGTGCGAAATTACTAAAACAGATGTAACTATATCATCGACAAACGATGATAAAAATGAGATTAAATATATGAAAAACTCGTCATGTAATGCTAATGGAAATATTAAGGAAACTGTAATAGAAAACAAAGATCATAATTCAAAGCAGGCTAACGAAATTTTAAATGATAACTGTGATAATAAGCAAATTAAAGATATAAGTGAGCAAGAAAATGATGTTGAACATGAGACAAAAAGCTCTTTAGAAAATAAAGAAGTAAATAGTGTTATAATTTCATCTTCAGCTGATGTAGATTGCATAGCAGAAAAAAGTAAATTAGAAAACGAAGCCCTAAAGGAAAAAGAAATTTCAGATACCATAGATACTGAAATTACTATTGTAGATGAAAAGATAGATACTGTTGATAAACAGGATGTAAAATGCATTAATGAACCTCAAGAATACACAGCTAATATTGAAAAAGAGAATGGTACTACAAATAGCATTGTAGTTGATAAGATAGAATCTCTTAATGAAGATTTACAAACAGAAGATAAAAAGGCAGCTTCAAATGATACGATCGAAAATGAAAAATGAAAAAGAGAAATACGAAGTAAAATGTATAAAATGTTACAGTGTAACCGTATGTTACTAATAATGTGTGATAGGCGACGAAGCTTTTATAAATTTGTTGAATGTGATATATATTTCGAAAGTTAATTTTTATGGCATATGGATTGAGAATATCAAGTTTTTTGAATAATTCCCAACGGATTCTTATTTTTGGAATAAGCATTCAAGAATGTTAGTGGATGACTGGAAATCTATTGAGTGATAATACATCGCAGTTCTATTTTTTATTTCAGAATTTTATATATATATATATATAGTATACTCTGTTATATTATCCTGTTCAATTTTATTTCTCCGACTTTCTTAAGATTGCTCTAAAGTTCGAGTAATATATATATATATATATATATATATATATATATATATATATAAATGCTATACATACATACATACATACATACACACACAACTACATACATACACAACACGCGCGCGCGTGTGTGTGTGTGTGTGTGTGTGTGTGTGTATGGATGTATGTATGTAATGTGCACAATTTTACGTTAATAGAAAAACAGCGCTTTTGTAACAGAAAAACAAAAATAGTAGAAATAACAATTATTGTGGTATAACATTTGCGAATTTTTATAAAATTATATAATCTGAAAGAAAAATTCTCTCTTGTTCAAGTGACAATCAAAGGATATTTTGGCACAAGCAATAAAAAAGTGGAATGTTTCAGATTAAAAATAGTTGTGAGATTAACGAATTCTAACTAGATTTAACAGTTAATAATGATTATATTTAATATTCGAATAAAAGTAACTTTTATCGATTGACTATGTTATTTGAATTTATATAGTTTTATATATATTTATTTACGTTGCATTGATTAATGTTATTTGCGTTTTTTTTTTATTTTTATTTCTCTCGTTGTGCTTGTGACGATTCGTTAACAGATTATTAGATGACTTTTGGAGGCTCATGTGATTAAAATCATGTCTTGAATTAATTATTGTTAGTTGTTATTACTTTAAAGAAATAAAATCATATAGAATACATACGCACACATTCGAGTATTAATTTTTTATATTTCGTATATCATAGAGATAGTAATTAGACTCGTCAAAAATGACGACAGTGTATAAGTGAGAGACCTGAAAGATTTTTCTTCAGAGTATTTTTTCGAAACAGATTTGTTCAGTTTATTATATAATTATATAAATCTTTTTTTTTTTATTTCTTTATTTAAAAAAAGTGATGATGCCATATCCAATGTTTGAAATTTCAAGCCTCCACAGTTCTATTACTTTCAATCATAGTTTTTGCATTTCTGAGATTATTCTAATGTGACAGAGTAATAAAGCATTGTTAATAAATCTAATTATTGACTGACGAAATATCTCTTCAATATCCTTTTCCCTCGCAAATAAATGCGTCCGAATAAGCGAAAAAACTTTGAAACGAAATTTAATGTAGTTCTGGAAACAAATTGTAATAATTCTTTAAAGAAATAAATATTACCGGGTAAAGTACTAAGTGAAGTATACATCTATAAAATTTTGTTAATATATTATCATTCCTCGTACTTATACGGATAATGTATTTTCATATTTGTCATAATATGGAGACCGCTTTACATCATTTTATAACGTTTATAGGTATATTCTGCCTACATAACACCGATGAAGTTTATTCTTCTCGAAACGCTGCAAAATATGGGTATTTCTGCAAAAGCATGTTAAAAGCCTATACTTGTTTGTTTTAAGACATCAGTCCTCGATATATCTCTTCGTGATTAGTTTCAATAGTCCAATCTACAGCTTCTCTTTTGAATCTATGACGAATTTTACATCGTATTCTATTTTTCTCTCAGAATGATAACAATATATCAAAATGCAAAAATTAAGTTTTATATAACAGATATTATCCAATCCATCATTGTCTCATAATCACGAAGAGAAGATTCCCCAACATAATTCTCACTCAATCACTTTTTGTAATTATTGTTGATATAAAGAAGTAAGATGATCCCTCGTTAACAATCTAAATTGATTTCGTGAACAGCGTGATTTTTTACTTACATTATGTCTCATTGATATGATATATTCATTGATGAAACATCAATTATGCTTGACCATAGCCTTACGAGTTAACTCTTAACATCTACAACTCTCAATATAACGCTTAATATCATATCCGACAAAGACCTTTGCTCAATAAATAGTAATACATACATCATTATCATATATAGTAATATAATATTGTTTTTCATCAATATCATTCTGGGAGACATTATTGGAAGACTCGTTTCATTATTGGAAGACTCGTTTCATTATTGGAAGACTTATTTCATTATTGGAAGACGCAGTTATTACGCATTTTAATTAGTCTGCAAATTTTCCATGTCTGCAGAATGCACGTGAATATGACCTCGAAAAAGAATAAAAGATCTGTAGAGTTAAAGATTTTTAAAAGTAATATTTGATTTAAAAGATACGAAAGAACTTATAGATTAACAAATCTCTCTAATTTGGAAATCCAAAGATCTATAAAATTAAACATCCACATTGTTAAACATTATCTTAAAGATCCGTGGATGTTGAAATTCAAAATTTACAAACTTAATGATTTGTGAGTCCAAAAAGTTATTACACCGTGTGTACTTAATCATCTACATAAAATAAATATATAAAACTTGTTGAGTCATCGCAGCATTCTGCAGCTTCACGGAACGACTACGTTATCTATACTCCTTAACTCCACTAACGTGTGATCTATACGATCTTGGAAGACGTTGGATTATACAACTAATTGTACTCGGTTGTACATAACTGTTCACGCATCGTTTTGCGTCTCGTTTATACGGCGACGGGACGGCACAGCAGGCTACTCCAAAGTTGGTATCTGGTAGATTCGTCATTTTGACTGAACAGCTATCGCTAATGTAGCGTGACGAAATCGCAATCAAGATTAATTAATCGCCGCGCGTCCCGTCGTCGCGACTCGCAATTCAACGCGTCGCATAAAAATTATATACGGGTATAACTTCGCAGCAATACAATTATAAAATCCAGAAAACTGTAACAGTAGTCAACTACTAGTTAGGCTGCGCTCTGTTTGTTGCTGCATCATGGAAGACATCGTCAGGCGCGCTTTATTATCACATTCAGTGCGCGTTAGATCTCTTATTTTCTCTACAGGCTCCCGAATGGAAAACAAATCGAAAGACGGATAATTCTTCGCGTTGCAATCCGGATTGAAATGTACAACGAAATTTTAAAACGCTTTCTAGCGTCAGCCAACAGTTCCCGCTCCGAAAGAGAATATTGTAATTATCTTTAGAAAATAGTACGTTCTTGTCTAATTTTGATTCATATTTCTAAAAATAGATCGCTCAAAGTTACCATAGTGAAGGAAATGAATCGTATGACGTTTGCATTTTTTGATCATTTGATCGTTAAAGAAATGTAACTGCGCGCAAACGCCACTTCGTAAAAAAAAAAGACGATAAAATGATGTGACAAGGGATGGTGTAGGTACATGTAATGCAAAATTCTCATACTAATTAATCGCCTTCGAGCATGTGAAATATTTGATTCACGACTCACTGATATGTTTCAAACATAGAGACATCTTTTATAAGAAATTTCATGAAATGGCATTCATAGCTGAGAGGAATCTCATGTGATAATATACGTTTTCTTCAGCACACTTTGTAAGACAAGTATTGTTATCCAGAAAGCTTTCTAGTTTCTTCAAAGCACAAAATTCTATTATTACTTCGGAGTATGTGTTCCGAATTCTACATAGTCTCCTGCATGTGTCAGCAATTATTGCACAAATACTGAGCAATATGTTAGAATCGAGAGTCAAATATTTCGGCGATCCGAGAGCGATTTCCTTATCATTTTGGTGCAAGACAAAAATAACAAGATGATCTAGCTGATGCGAGATCGCTCAGAAGGGCAGACCGATCTCGAAGGCATTGATCAACGCGGAGCCGGAATCATAGACGCCGATTATAGCAAAGAGAATACCGAGAAAGATGACGAAGCAGTCATACGCAACGGCGCTCCACTCCATCGAGTTTCTCTTCAGCTTCAGATGGAAGTAGCAGGGCCAAATGAACGAGAGCATGGTACCGGTGAAAGAGCCGATGAAACCCATTAGTATGCTAAAGTGCGGTATGAAGATTGCCATCAGAATGGTGAACACGATCACGCCGACTCGCCAGGCCAGACCCCAGACTTTGAGCTCGCGATCCACCGTCCAGATAGTCGGGAAAATCGTTTTTGGCCGACCGCGGAAGAAGGCGCGCTCCAGGAGTTCGCAGGCTGCGTAATACGGCAACGGATACGAGAGCACCGCTTTGACCACCAGGCACAGATTCACCAGACCCTTGAAACCGGCTGAGTGCAGGTTGTTCGTGATCACCTGCTGCGTGTCGTTTTGAAAGGTCAAGAAGCAGATCCAGCCGAAGAGCGATTTAAACGCGGCCGCGGCGATGTGACTCCAGTTCAACATCCAATCGAACTTGGAGCGATCAATGAGATTGCCCTCGAGGGTCGGCAGGAAGATCTGCGACGTGTAGCTGAAGACGATTACGCCGAGCGAGATCGGGAAATTTTCCATGTCGATCGTCCACTTCACCTTCGACCAGCCCCAGTCACCAATCTCCAGGATACAGTAACCGATGATGATCGCGTTGATGAAGAGGTGAGACATCGTGCACCAGAAGCTCAGCACGGAAACGTGTTGCAGAGATTTAAGGAAGCCGAGCGGCAATAGAAAAATGCCGATCAGCATCATCCAGCTGCGGGTGTCGATCGCGCCCTCGGGAAAGGTGCCGATCATCAGATCGCCGCACACGACCACGTACAGAATACAGGTCATCAGCAGCTCGATGATCTGTGCGATGTTGACGGCGCGAGCGCCCCACGTCGGCCCGAAGCATTCCTTGGCGATGGCCACGTACGAATCTCGTACGCGCACACGTTGACCCGTCACCGTGTCCAGCTCGTAGAGGCACTCGACTAAGATTTTACCGGTGTAGCAGCAGATATGCGCGATACCAATCATAGCGGCAATCGCCCAGTAACCACCACGCAGAACGGCAAACGGCAGGGAAACGATGAACATTCCCTGAGAAATTCATAAGAAAACAGTTAATTTACAGGAAAGTACAATTGTAATAAGATAATAATGCCTTTTAACACTTTTATAACATGATTACTAATAATATCGCAATAACATTTTTTATCTTTTTCTTTAGAGAAGCTCGGATAATGGTTTATCATGTAAAATTATCTTGAGATTCTTTTTTTATCCTATACCTGAATGGCATTTGTAACGTTCCAAGCGGCCTGCCATTCGTTGATCTTGACGCCCGCGCCACCGAACTCTCCGCCACCCTCGTCGTACTCGCTGAGTTCTCCGCTGCTCATACTTCCGGTTCTGACTTTATCCCTAAAATCGGAACAACAATACGATCAATTGAATCTGAATACGAAAGAAAAGCCGGTTCGGAAACGCATACCAATATCATCCTTACCCGTTCCTTTGGTAACTAAAGGAGTCTTCGGCCATCTCCACGGTGTTTTGATCTCGATACGCCTGATCCCCGTTCATGGTCATCATCTCGGTGTTGTCGTGACCTTCCTCGAACGACTTGAACTGGCCTGGACCACTTCGGCCTTGGGGATGTCCTTGACCCATACCGCCATCACCTCCACCGCCGCCGCCGCCGCCGCCGCCGCCGCCGCCGCCGCCGCCGCCGCCGCGGATCAACTCCATACACGGACTGTTTTCCGGCCATACGGCCTTCAAGGTCTCCCAGGCGACGTTGACCGTTGCTCCGAAGGAAGGTATATAAAATCCACGGAAATTCGCCATTTCTCTCTATCTGTTGCTTCTACGGCGATATGTTTAATTCCTTACAGACGCGATCTCGCGCGCAGACTAGAGACATACAGTGACTGAGGAAGTGAAGAATAGTATTTCCTAGCGAGGCGATTGGGGCATCAGGCATTACTTCGGCTGTCGAGGTTGTAAATCGTGCATCGGTACAAATAATAAGACAATAAAGTAATAAGTAAAGAAGGTAGATTGTATTACTGAAGGATATGTAGATTGCGACGTGTAAGAGGGATACATTGTGGATGTACATCGAGCGGGCTTCATCCACGTTATATAGGATGACGGTACGGAACGTCTTAGTGTCCTTAATGTCTTAGATTAGTTTGTATCGATGTTATCAATGGGACAATCGTGCTTACCAAACGGCGAATCTGGTGCCCGCTCTGGACGTTCCTCCTGGGAGATCCCTGCTTCTTTATTCCCAATCGAATTTCGCGCAACGATATCAGAAATGACTAAACTAAAAACGGCCGCGACCCCGGTCGAAAGCGAGGCTTCATGTAGAAGTGAGAGGGAAGAAAAGGGCGAAAAGGAAACGAGATGAAATGCGCGTTACCTAACTACTCGGATTATGGAGCCGCATGGTGACGACGATGCTGACGTTCATCTACGATTTACACCGCGACTTGCGACGCCAAAATCGCGGCGAACCTCTCGGTCCACGGCATCGACCAGCAGCGGGAACACGGCGGCGTTTAAGGGATCGGGAGATCACGGGGGTAATATGGCCAGTCGCCCCCGAATGCGCAGGATTCGATCGATGCTCCAGACGAGAGAGGGAGACGTACCATCATCTCGCGCGTGCCTCTCGTATGATGCTCGTATTCGCGCACCCTCTTCCCCTGGAAATGAGGGTGGGATAAAACCCGCGCCCTTTAAGCTTCATAAGTACAGACTATCATCTCGCAAAACTGATTGAAAGGCATCTTCGTAGCATCTTCGCTTCCTTTTATAAAATAACAAAGAGATCGCGCAGTTCTCGAAGCCTGATATAAGAAGATATCGAAATTTGAGAGTTGGAGAGGTACAGGAGCTGGAGAGATACGGGCATAGTCGTCTTCAAAGGAACGCTCTGATCACTTTATTCGTCATATCATTATCAATCACACAATTTTGTTGCATCAAATAGAAATAAATTAGATGTGGCGCTCTTAGTTAAATTTTTGAGATGAGAGTTACAGTTGGTGCGTAATATCCCGGAGAAAAATCTTCTGTAACACTGTGATTTAAAATTTAAGATTAATATATTGATTTAAGATTAATATATTGTTCCAATTGTCAGTCGTGATGAGCATTTCTACTTGGGGAATTTTATTTATTTTACAGTAAATCGTGATAAAAAAGACGAGTTACTATAAAGTGATAAATTCCATGTTTTTATAAAAAATTAATCGGAATTCCTATTTTAAACTACAAAAAAAAAAGTGTACATTTTGCTTGGAAATGATGTAGTCTGGATATTTTAATAAATAAAGAAACCAACTTATTCATTATTCTTCTTATGCATTTCGCTCTGAATAATGATTACAGATAATTAGCCTTAACAATTCTTTACAATTGTTTGCGTCCCTGCGAGCAAAACTCAAATTGCATTGCGTTTTTTATTTTACTTTCTCGCAACGTGCAATTGTGGTGTCATATTAAAATGAACGCTCGTTACAAGTATCCTCAGCAACGAAACAGCATCTACGAGAACATCAAACTGAGCTTCCAAGGAAAGCTCGTGACACGCGACTTTTTTCATTCTTTACGAGTGAAAGTAACGAAACGCATTTAATGGTCTAAGCGATAAAACACGCTTCCGTAAGTACGAAAGAAAAATATGAGTGTGCACTTTTAATACAAAATGTTCAGGTATTTATCGAGCATAATCGTCAAGTGTTTATATAGCACAATGTTTTAGTTTCTACTTTTCTGCATCGTAATAGGCATTGTTTTACAATCTCGATATAAATAAGTTAAATAGTTATAAAATTATTTAATTGTTTAGATATTTTATTGAAGATATAAGAAATGATTATATGACATATAAAAATAGTATTTATTATAAAAATGTGTAGAGAACGTGATATAATTTATCGTGAACATCGATGTCCAATATCCAAACTAATTCTCAAATGTTATAAAGCATAGCGACTTCTTCTTATGTGTGTATATACATATATATATATATATATATATATATATATATATATATATATATATATATATATATACATAAGAAGAAGTTGCTATGCTTTATAACATTTGAGAATTAGTTTGGATATTGGATATCCATATATATATATATATATATATATATATATATATATATATATATATATGGATGACATATCATGCTCGATAAACACTTGAACATTATGTAAAAATTTTGTCAGAAGAAGGCAAAAAAGATAAGATAAAATTTTTCTGTTATACTTAACGTGATGGCACGCAAAAAATTAATCTATCTCGACGTATAATGCAAAGAAAAAATTCCAGTTATCTTTCTGATGTCAGGTTAACGCGGCTATAGGAAACTTTAAGGAGCCTTAAGAAGCACGTTTTGTCGCTTAAACAAATAATTGCAAAGCTCAACTGCTTCATGTTCAAAAAAGGCTTCATGTTTAAGAAAGGAATCGGTGAATCATACGTCACGGGGAATTTTTGCTGGCTCTGTGAATACTATGAGGAATATGTTTACAATAATAAATTTACTAAATAATAAACAATAATAATTTCCTCTGTTTAAAAACAAGATATAAAGATTATCAAAGTTCTTTGCATCACCGCATTTGATTCCGTGACTAAATTGCCGCTACCGTACAATTATCAGAACATTCTTTCTTTTTAAATAAAATCCACTTGTCAGTCTTCCTTATACTGTGTTTTTTCTTTCCGGATGAAAGGCTACCATCAACGGAGAAGAAGTAACGACTTTATATAGATAAACTTGGAGAAGAAAAGAGATAAAGAAAGTCACTTGTGTATTTACGTGCAGGAATGACATACACACGCACACGCCGGCAATATACAAACATCGAAAATATGATTAAACTATACCGAAGTCGCGCGATGTTACCTAGACTTTGGGCAAAAAATACGAGCTAAGATGTGTATTTAAATAATTATGTAGTCATCTATTAGCGAATCTTTTTTGTACTATAACTACGTTTCCCATCATATACAATATTCCCATCAATTAAATCGCATGGTGAAATTCCACGCCGCTGAACGAGCACAATCACGATTTTATCAAAGCACTGGACTTAAAACAATCAATGTCATTCCACTTTCCAAACCGACGACTTAGAAATAAAGGAAGAAACATGCCGCGTGTTCGAACATGATATTCCTCGATCGCTTTCCCGGTTTAGCGAACTAAACCTTGTTGTATCTTCAGATTTTTAAAGCAGAATTAATATGTCGCTATATATATGATAAAATGTATAGTTGTCCTCAGTATTACGCTAGATATTATGACAAAACGCAGTCATTCGATCATATAATCATATAGCTCATTGTTCATGACACGAATACTTTCATACAGATTTAATACACAATTCAGCTGTACAAATTTTGTACAAAAATCGCTACTGGTACAAAACTATCCGATTGTCTTGTCATTTTTAAATCACAAAACGACAGCGATTGTTTTAGTTCCAAGGTATCGAGATCGTTTTGTATGCAAAAATCTAATAGGGACGTCAATCTGAGCATGAAACTTGAGAAGGAGCGTGGAATTTCGAAAAAGTAGAATTAAATTACTTAAATGCTAACTTAAAGAAAAACCAATGGAAATGTCTGTAATGAACGAGACTGCAAAATCGCATGGCTTACTCACTCACTCACATCCCTTTGCGTCTGATGAGAGTCGCTGCTTGAAATTAGACTCTCGATCGCGCTGTCCTGTTGCGAAATCGTTTCCGAGCTCCTGGTCGTACAAAGTTTGTTAGACTTAGCTTCTACGCGAAGATTGCATTTAAGATTTGGATCCATCAAATTTGGATTTGACGCGGAATGTATAGAAATATTAGGCTGAGCGGGCATCGGTCGTTGACACGAGTGCAGCATTAGCTCTGGTCCACCGCCGTATGTAGTCAGGAAAAACTGCCACAATTCTTCGGGGATCTGGCCATAATCCGAACCTGCGACAAAAGAGAACATATGAAAAAAAAAAATTAAATTTCTTTCTAGCAATCTGGCAATTGTAGTTCAACAACAAGATAAGACTCACCAACTTTAAGACTATTTTGTCCATTTTTATTTACAACGATGGAATTATTATCGATTGGTCCTGGTGGCTGTGTTTCCTTGCCTCGGACGAAGCTCTGCCATTGTCTTAACCAAGCCATAGCCAACGCATAAATGGCTGTAGGATTATCGGTATTCAACCGTTGAAATAGTTCCATTTCATACTGTCTACATTTCTGCAAAGATTCGTATTTCTCTTCGCAAGTCGGACACTCGTACAGATGTGTACAAGCTGGGCCTCCTCCAAATCTACGAAAATAAATAGAAAAGTTATGTATAAGTATAAAGGTACAAAGAAACAATAGAAACAATGTAAAAAGAAACAATAATGTCACAATCTTGTAACAAACTTACGCGTTATACAAGTATTCCCAAACAGCTTGTGGTATAGGCATACTGAGCTTGTCGACGAATTGCGCTCTGACAGGGATCACTCCCCCGTGTGGACAGAGAAAGTCGGAGTTGTCGATCGGACCGGGTTCGGAGAACGTGTTGAAACGGTTAATCCACTGCCGGGACACGAAGAAGTTTAAATCAGACACCTCACGAGATGAAATTTCCATCAGCTCCATAGTTTTGTCACGTAACTGCAACATTTCCGGCGACCATTTCTTGTAGAACAACACGTACGCCTCGCAATGCTTCACCGTTTCCGGTGATACCTCCGTGACGCACTGATCGTCGAACTCATACCACTTGTTAGCAATGGAATTCAGCGCATAACAGGTGTAGTGGCCACCGCCGGCCGTACCATGGTGACATATGACCGATATCAAATTGTAGGTGGTGACCTTGGATACGCACTCCTTGTGCAAATAAGGTCTCATGTCGAGACCTTCGAGAGGGAAAGATACGTAGTTTGCGATCTTCGAGCTGAACATTAATTCATGGCGGAACCTTTTTAAATGAACGCACAATATCTCAGGCAGTTCCAGGACCTTGGAGAATTTGATACCATTGCGCAGCTTATTACACTTCTCGCAACTATACATATTATCGCCTTTGAGCTCGTCGGCGCTAAAAAATGCTGAGAGACAGTCATGCAGACTGACCACTGGTCCCCAAAACCACGAGCGCATCCATTGCAGGAACCATGATAGCCAACCCGATTGATTAGTCACGTAAACCACGTCCGAACATGGCCCAGCCTTTTGTGGCGTCAGAGATCCTTGATGTAACATGTCAATGTGATCTCTGCTCGGGATGGGCAAGGATAAATCCTGGAAAGTTTCCACTCGAGTAGAAATCCGATCGCACGTTAGGCACTGCACGCTACTCAAAAGCTTGCCATCAAACGTATCACTGATGATACTGCGCGTTTTCATCTGTTTTTTGGTGCGATGCTTCGCCGGTGAGTTCTGCGGCGAACGTTGCGGCGGAGCAAACGGCAATGCCGCCTCGACATTCGACTTCTTCATGTTCCTGCTGGTGAATTTATTCCGCAGCTTTTCCGTCTGCGACACGCGAGAATAGCGTCTCTTTGTGCCGCGTTCACCCTCATCACTCAGAGAGCTCTGTTCGCTCACACCCGAGTCACAGGTCTCGTATTCGGCATCGGATTGGCTAGAAGCATTCCCATCAATCTCGGTCTCATCTTCATCTTCCGAGGACTGATCACCCAGACCTTTCAGCCACAGCTGAATATCCCTGTCGTCTTCGATGTGCTCCTTTAGCTCCTCATGCAATTGATCCATAAAACATCTGAGAAATTCTTGTGTATCATGTTGATGATATCCTCTGAACATTGGATGAACCGTTCGGATTCCTGAGAGGATACCATGTGGCACAACGTATCCTCTGGTCTTCTTGTTCCACATATCCCGAATGAGATTCAGATAATTCAAACTCAATCCAGGTTTTCTGTCTTTCGACATATAACTAACCATATGGCCACAATCCAAGAAGAACTGTGTTAAGGGAGACACATTGGACAGAGCTTGTAGCGCCGCATTCATGTAACACGTATTCCCAATGTTCTGTAAACCAACCAGACCTCTTGGCTTTCCAGAGAAATCCTTGCTTTCATCTGAATCTGTACTATCAGGAGAATCTCCAGCGCGTTCGTTAAATGAATTCCCTTTTTCTGAATTGACTCTATTTATCGACCAATCTCCATAAAATCTGTTAACAGAAAAACACATAAAGAAGTTTTTATTTCACAGAATTATAGCTCCAAATTTAATTCACACTCGCCTGGAAATATGACAATTAATCAAAATAGATATTTAGAAGAATGAATAAAGCCCTCTTGGAATATAAACCATTGTTTTTATCTTAAATAATCTAATGCAGTTGATTTCAAAGAATGAGATATTTCTTTACTTACTTATCAAGCATCAACCTATCTAAACCATCCAGTTTGGACTCGACGCTGCCAGGTGCATCCCCAGCAAATTTGTTGCTCATAGTCTTGAATTCCACTTGTGTCGGTGACAATGGAGGCGATGGTACATGCTTGGCGATGGCCTCGCTCTTGCAGGCATAACACCAGATCCTGTTGGTGGATAGGTTGATGTGGGCGCAATGGGTCGGGAAGTTCTGATTGTGAATGGTGCTATGGTCAAGGTGTGTCTCTGCACAGCCAACCCAACGACAATCGGGAAACAGGCAGAGCCAGAGGTTGGGCCCCGGAGTGTCGCAGTCGCTGCACTTGACAAAGCGCTCCTCCCGGGCCATCACTGCCTCGATGAAGGCGAGATCGCCGTGGTTGGCCAAATGCGGGCAATTTCTTATGACTAACGGCATTTTTCCACTTTCCCAGATGGATTATCCTTCTGTTGTCGTCGTCGTCGTCTTCTTTCAATAGGTCTCAACGCTCCCTCATGGAGGACAACGGCGCTTCTTCGGTCGTTCTTATTCTCGCGTGGCAGCCCAAAATTCTCGATCCGGATTATGCGCGATCCGTGACAACGCGTATTACCGTCATCGTCACGCCGTTGCCACCGTTGTTGACCATCGTAACGTTGCTGCCGTCCTCTAACCTGATCGTGACATATCGCGCGGCGCGATCAACGATATCAAAGGACCCACGCACGAAAATGATTGTCATTGGAGACAGTGTTACATATATCTCGTGTAAACGAACGGTTAAGATCTGTCCAGACGGACCCATTCGCGTTTTATAAAGCTGAGTCTTCTCATTGGACGCTGTCACTAGAGCGCATCTTCATGGGAATGACGACGCGTGTTGAAACGTCATCGTCACACGAATAGGTTAGGTCGGACAGCGTTTCGTACTACTTCGTGCTCCACTAGCCCAGCCCGCACATGGGTCTTTGACGAATCATTTGTGTGATTTTTCTTACGGTTCTAAACCTATACAGTTCGTTACGGACCAACGAAGAATTCATCTTTACGAGAGTATACTAATTTAAGGTAGAGAATCAGTGTGATAATTACGCTTTTTATCATCTTCCTGGGATGTTAACCTACGAGTTAACTTGTCACCTCTATTTCTCGGATAAACATCCCATCTGAAAGTTCCTCTCGCATATTTCATGATTGTCAATGATAAATTTATGCCAAATGGCATATCCCATGCATCCATCCTGTTATCTCTGCAATATTATTCTCAATGGTGCGATGTTGTACATTTTTGTTTTATTTTCATAGCGAGACATGGTGTTATCGTGTCGATTTTACAAGGAGAAGTATCCGGAGGTGGAGGATGTGGTAATGGTGAACGTACGCAGCATTGCCGAGATGGGTGCATATGTGCATTTACTGGAGTATAACAACATTGAAGGCATGATCCTGCTTTCCGAACTCTCCAGGAGACGTATCAGATCTATTAACAAGCTTATTCGAGTAGGTAAAACCGAACCGGTTGTCGTGATTCGTGTAGATAAGGAAAAAGGTGAGTGCAAATTTTTTTTATTATTCATCTATAAGATTTGTTTTTTTTTATAATTGTTGTATTTTCCTATATTTAAAAAATGAAATAGATATATGTTTAAAATATGACAGAAATGAGAAAAAAAATTTTAACAGTTCACTGCATATAAAGAACAGATCTATAATTTGTAATGTTTTATAATATGAATAAATCATGGTCTTAGGTTACATTGATTTAAGCAAGCGTCGCGTATCTGCCGAAGATGTGGAGAAGTGTACAGAGAGATACGCTAAAGCTAAAGCTGTTAATTCAATTTTAAGACATGTAGCAGAATTATTGCACTATGATAATGATGATCAACTAGAAGAGCTCTATCAGAAAACGGCCTGGCATTTTGAAGAAAAATACAAGAAGCAAAAGGCATCTGCTTATGACTTTTTTAAACAATCAGTATTGTAAGCAGAATTCAGCCACATAACAAAACATTTAAGGATGTGTATCAGGATGTATACATATTTTTGGATACAAATAATTTTAGGGATCCCTCCATTTTAGCAGAATGTGGTCTAGATGAACACACAAAGGAGGTGCTGTTAAATAATATCAAGCGGAAACTCACCTCGCAAGCGGTTAAAATTAGAGCAGACGTAGAAGTAGCGTGTTACGGCTACGAAGGGATCGATGCTGTGAAAACTGCGCTAAAGGCTGGCTTAGCTCTTTCCACCGACGAACTTCCCATAAAGATTAATTTAATTGCTCCTCCGTTATATGGTACGTTCTATATTATCTTTCAAATTAATTGTACATGTATCAAGTGATGACATTGTTTCTTAATGGATCTTCAGTTATGACGACGTCTACACCGGAAAAGCAGGACGGTTTAAAAGCATTAGGTGACGCGATCGAAGTAATACAGAATAAAATAACATCGCTCGGAGGTGTATTCAATGTGCAAATGGCAGTAAGTTTCATGAATAAGTTTTACATATTATATATTTACATATAATATTTACATATTATAACATTTATATATTCGTTTGAGTATTATTAAGAAATTTTTTCTTTGCAATATTAGCCAAAAGTCGTTACCGCAACAGATGAAGCGGAATTGGCACGACAAATGGAACGAGCTGAACTCGAAAATGCGGAAGTTGCCGGTGACGATGAGGAAGAGGTCGAAGGAATGGAGGGTGATTTCAGCGGTGGCGAAGGTACTGAGCATAATGGCAAAGGTATCGAACAGAATGGCAAAGGCATAGATCAGAATGATAAAGAAGATATGTCCGATGAAGATAATTGAATATAAATATATAATTTGTGAGATTAATAAAGTACACATTCGGTTAACTGTCAGATATTCGCATGTGTTTTTTAATCGCAGCTAGAATTTAATTGAGCATTCTACTGCCTCGCTGGATATATCGACGCGATTTTTCATTAAATATGAAAATACATGGTGTAAAAAATATACTGTAATTTATAGAAATGAAATTTTCTACTGATATATGGTATATAATAAATGATCTGAAGACAGGTGTTTTTACTCTTAAATGAAAACTCCAATTATATTCCAATTTTTCAGAATTATCCGTTAAGTTCAATCTAGGAAAACAATCTAAGATAAGATAAAGAAAACGTATATAAACTTGCATAAAATTGTACTTCTGATAATATTTATGTAATAGATGTTCGGAGATATAATAGATTCGAATCTTTTTTTACATTTTTATTAAAACTTTGTTTTAATGACACTTTTATTCATTAGCAATTGTCACTTCCACCTCTACACCAGGCTCTATAGAAATACTGGTGATTTGTTTCACAATCTCTGATGGCGAATACAAATCGATGACTCTTTTATGAATTCGCATTTGAAAGCGATCCCAAGTCTTTGAACCCTCACCACAAGGTGTTTTACGGGTCGTTATTCTCAGAATCTTTGTGGGCATGCGAACGGGTCCTTTAACTTTCAATTTCTGTTTCTTAGCTCCATTGATCAATTCCGCGCATACTAAAGCAAACAGAAATAACATTGAGTTATTCAGCATTAGGTTTATACCAAGGTTATACCTGCATATACAAAGATCAAATTTTATGAATTAATAAAATGAATAGTATTTTCGAATATTCTATTCACCTTTTTCAAGGGAACGAACATTGCGCGACGTGAGAGTAATTCTAATTCGATGAATGGGAGTGACTTCTTGTCCTGGTTTTTCAGGATTGTCCACTTTAGTCGTTGCCTAAAAAATACAAAAATATTGATCTATACATTTTCTCCATTGTATATATTTTATTTTTAATAACTATGTTCTTTTTTATCATATACATATCAAAATATTTGTATCGATATCGAAAATATCTTTGTCTCTGATGCTAGAAATCAGAGATCTCGGATGGAAAAAAAAATCGATTAATTGCAACGGTCAATTGGTCGGATTATTCAGGTGCGATCAATGATCAGGTTGATCAATTCTCTTTTTATCCGAGTCCTGGATCGATTTCTGGCATCGAGAGCACAAAGCTTAACAACTTTTAAAGGCACCTAACCTAAATCCTAACCAGTATCCGATTGTATCTTACGGCTGCTATAAATATATCATCTCAATGAAAAAAATTATTGTTTAATTGCCAATTAATGTTATATGAACCATTTACCATGACTGATTCCTCGTACTGGTCGAGATAATCAATTTGTATATGGTAAAACTGATCAGCGCTGAACCAGTACACCAGCACAATCCACGTGCACAACACAAGAGACGTCGGGACCAGGACTTCCGGTATCTTCTGATAAATGGAATATATTGTGCGCGCGCACATGCGCGTTTGCGCAAATTAGGTTATTTGTGCTTCAGTGAAGTAGGGTTGGTTTAAGGCCATTGCACGTGAAAAAACTTTAGTAGTAATCATAAGGTCGTAAGCGAATTGACCAAATACATAATCGATTATTTTTAGATTATAAGGAAAATAATTGATTCTGATTTCAATTTGCTTATGATCTTACGATTACGATTAAAATTTTTTCACGTGCAATAGCCTTTAGGGTTGATTTATGGAGGCCATAATCTAAAAAATTAACCAATCACAATCGAATTATAGAAGAATAATCGACTATGATTCGTCAATTTTTTACGGTTACGGCATAAATTAACAGATTACGGTCTCTATCAACCCTAAATTAAAATTTAACCTATCAGAAAAAAGAAAACTAATCTCAAGTTTAGTAAACTTTGTTCGGATTGATCAAATTCCAATCTAATCTCAATATCAATTCCTAGTCTGATTTTATCAACAAATTTAACAACAAATGCAATTGGTCAATTCCAATGGAATAATCAGCCTATTGAATTAATCAAAAATGGTGAAAGACATCCTCATTCGTCGAGAAATTTCGAATGTGTAATTCCGCTAGAACATTTTTTTTAGGAGAGTAACCTGACATCTATCCGCGACACAGCTACAATTTTTCTGTGATGAATAAACATATAAGTGTGTGTGCGCGCGCGGATATGATGCAAGTATGAGAACGATGTACATCATAAAATGACAACATGCTTAATAAAGATGTTGGCTTGACAAAGTACATCGACAGTGAATATATTTTACGTTGCAAGATGACAATACACGTATGTGTATATTAAAAGTGTTGACATTTTTTTTTCTTCCACTTTTGTCTAGAGAATTCGGAGGTATTTCTACCTGTTTGCACGTGAATACGCACTATTACTTTTTGACAATAAACTCTGATAAAATGAGTATCGCGATAATTCAAAGGCTTGTAATAGCGAGCTGCAGACATAAAATTGATGTTGATATATACCGGCGTATCGTACCATGCCTGAGCATTTTCCGAGCGAGAACAGAGTTTCCTGTACATGACGTGAGCCTAACACATAAGAGATATCTTCACGATTCTACGATTTGTTTGGAAAAGCTCCACTTGAAGGAAAACGTGAATGGTATCACAGACAACATATCTACATTACAAATAAAAAAGAGATCATCTAGAAGAAACAGAAGCTTGATAAATGATGGGTTTAAGAATCCAAAGCCTAATGTAAGTTTATCATGAGAAATTAGAATAGAGTTGCAAGTCTATAATAGAAAAAAAGAGAAAGTGGACATATTTACAGAAGAAATTTCTTTATAGACGTGGTCTGTAAAAGCCTTAGTCACGGCTGAGGAATATGATTTGGAAAATTTAGCTTATGGCCTGTTGGATCAACAATTATATATTCCTAACAAAATATCTACGTCAACTACTCGTAAGTATTTTTATTTTAGCTAATAGCAAATTCAACTATTCTATGAGATTATATATGAGATATCTAAATGCATTACCATAACTTCTTTGATAATATCATTAATATATTCTAATATATTCTATGTTGCATCAATTTTATATAATCTATTATCCATGCCACATAGGTCACTGATGACCCATGTAATATATTTATTATAATTGTTAAATAAATAATATTCCATAATAATGAAAAAAACTATAAAGTTATTATAAAATCACCAATGACTTATGGTATGAATATTTTAGTATACATCATAATTATGTATTAATAAAATTCAGAAAATTACTTTAGTTTTATGATTATATTTCTGATGTATATTTCTTTTTATAATTAAAAATCAACATGAACAAAGAAATATGTTGATATCCTGATAAATAACACAACAAATTCATTGTTGACTATACAATTTAAAATATTTTTATGCACTTTTACATTTCGATAATTTTATGTATAGCAGCATATAGTGAGTACTAATCTAGTGTAATGTGGACTATCGAATTTACTATGAAATTTCTAAATGTTTCAAGTTTCTTCGAAATAATATCAATGATATAAATGATTGCGCAAGATTTCACAAAATTTCGCGATTGTTCGAGATGAATTTGCATGTATTTGTCATTTTATATCACTTCTTTAAGTTTGTAATGCTCCCGTTTCCGGTTTGATTCACTTGACATGCTCTTATATATAAGCAGACGATTAGTCGATCATCAGTCGTTTTCATTTGCTCTGAATCGCCGGTAGACGTGAATGTGTTTAATTCTGCTTATTACTGTATTAAGACTGATGGTGCAACTGATATCTGTTTTATCAACGAAGATAACAATGCGAGGTTAATCATTTTGTAATGATACAATAAACAAAGAATAATCAAATGAAGTGATATCGCCAAAAATAAATTCTGACGCTTTAATTAAAAATATAAAAGATAAAATAATACGAATACACTTTGTATGTAAAGTTTGAGCTTAAAGCACAGTTCAGCTTGAAATGACGTGTGAAGACAAACAAGCGACAATGAAACTGCCTATCTCATTGGATTTGTCAAAGGAAGAATTGGAGGAATTGGTAGATAAAGCGAAGGATTGGGCACTCATGAATGGGATGTGCACGAGGTCGAAAAGAAATTTTGACAGAGACGTCTTACAATTCGCACCGTTCGCACTTTTTCCATCGCCGTTTCCTCGAGAAGAATTCTATAACGCTTGCGATATTCAAATCATTTTGAATGTACTCATACACAAAGTAGCTTACGATTACGAATTTTTGAAAGATACTTTACGAGAGACGATAAAGGTGGACGAGTTTACTAAAAACTTGTTTAAGATCTATGAAACTGTTCACAAAGAAGGAGCTGTTCAGAAAATATCTCTCGGTATGCTACGCTCAGATTTGATGTTAGACACAAGTTGCTTCGAGGAAGATACTGAAACATTCAAGTCTCATTGCTGCTGGAAGCAAGTTGAGATAAATACGATTGCTTCTGGATTTGGCTGGCTAGGACCTGTATCTAGGCAATTACACAAGTTTATCTTGCAAGAGCTTAGCTATACATCAGAGTTGAAAAATCTTCCTGAAAATAACGCACTGCAAGCATTATGTTCAGGCTTAATACAGGCTTGGCATTTATATAATAATTCACAGTATGTTTTTAATTTTTATAAATTATTTTTTAATAATTGATGAATTTGTATATCCAGTTTTGTGATACTGTCAATTACCAGTATATTATTTTACATTATCTACATTGGTATTGTTTATTATTGATGTTCTATTATGATTTTATATTGTTTTGATTTTTTTATATTTAAGAACACGCGATTGTTTACAGAGCAGTCATTTTATTTGTTGTCGAAGACATAACATATAATATTTGCGATCAACGTTTCCACGAATACGAAATACGAAAGCAGAATCCGAATATAAAAGTGATTCGCAGAAGTTTAACGCAATTGGCAGCTGCTGCAAAACTAGGTTCTCATATGGAACTGATAGTTAATAATCATGTTGTGGCAGTAGTTTACTATAGATCTGGCTACGAGCCCGGTCAATACCACACTGAAAAAGAATGGGATGTGAGGTTGCTGATTGAGAGGTCATTGGCAATCAAATGTCCGAGCATTCAATATCACTTAGCCGGCACAAAGAAGGTTCAACAAATTCTCGCAAAGCCCGGTATGGTAGCTCGTTTCTTAAAGGATGAGAAGATGATGACAAAAGTTAAAAAAGTGTTCACTGGTAAGTGATTGTTCTTTTTTATATCAAAATAATTTATGGAAAAAAGTTGATTGCATATTGCATTATATTTAACTGCAATAAAAACAAATGATATATCAATAAAAAAAAAATTGGTGTTTCAGGTCTTTATCCTCTGGACTTTGACGAACATGGGGATGCTGCTGTAAAAATGGGTATCTCGAATCCTCAGCGTTTTGTATTAAAGCCGCAGAGAGAAGGCGGTAATAATAATCTATATGGAATGGATATCAAAGATTTCCTAGAATCTGTGAAATCTGAGCGGGATCGAGTAGCTTGGATTCTTATGGATCGAATTTATCCACCAGTGCACAGAAACTACATTGTGAAATATGGAAACGGCATGGATTTTGAGACAAAAGAGTTGGTTTCGGAGTTAGGCATATTCGGTGTAATCATTGGAGATGATAAAAATATTATTGTTAACAAACAAGCTGGTCATATGTTAAGAACGAAATTATCCACCGATAACGAAGGCGGCGTATCGTCCGGGCGAGGTGTTTGCGACAGCCCCTTTTTAATCGACTGACAGCGCAATATAAATTGCACTGTAAAAATTATATTATGTGTTCCGCAGTTATCCTACAGTATCATTCGCTTTTCATTATCTCTTGTAGCAATACTTCAATAAGTTTGATATTCATGAAAATTAAAATTTTTTTAATATGCATTTATATCTGTATGCATTTATATCTGTATGCACAATGAAAATATATGTAAAAATATATTGATTAAATTTGCATATTTATTTACCAATGAAGATTTTTTTCCTATTTAGATCAGATTGTAAAATCTTTGTTGCTACTTCTGAGTAAGAGTTAATTAATTTGTACATTTTGGATTATATTTTTTTTTTTACAGCTTTACCTGATGTTATACATGCAGTGGCCAAGTACGACATAGGACACGAGTCTCGAGAGATCTTTTTTTTTCGAGAAGGTAGCATTGTTATGTGGAATATTTCCGATCTCGAATGCGGCAACCTATTGCAATTTTTAAGACGTTACGAGCAAAATCGTTACAAAGAAGAGATGGTTCATACCGAAAGCGAGTTAATGAATTATACTTATACGGATCCCGGGTACCTTTTTTTTCTTTCATTTTTGTTTTTCGTGAGATCTATATATAAAATGAATCGTAGACAGAAATAACTGAATGTTCTTAAAAAATAAATTTAGTAATTCCTGAAATCTAACAGGAAAAAAAGCCACTTGAAGGATGGTGATATTATTCTGGCGCAACAAGCTGGGATTCTGGACAAGTACACGTTTTCCAATGCCATGGCACAGTCAGTCAAGTTAGGCATATGGGAAGCATCATTAGATCGTTATGTAGATTCAATCGAATTTGTCACGGAGGATCTAAAAACTGGCAAGAAACTTCAGATGACGCAGCAAGAAGTACTAAGGAAACAGGGCGAATTGTTTGCTCTCAGACACCGGATTAATTTAACGTCGGATCTGTTAGACACGCCAGATTTCTACTGGGAACGAGACGATTTGGAAAACTTGTATCAACAAATTTGCGGATATTTTAGTATCGCAAAACGTACGAGAGTGAGTGTTTAAGACATATTTATTACTTTTTGTATGGTATTTGTATTTTTCGCATTTACTTAAGATACTATTATTTATGCAGGTGATGAACGAAAGATTAAATCATTGCGTGGAATTGGTGAGCATTTTGTCGTTGCATTTGAGCGATCGTCATCATGTTCGTTTGGAATGGATGATTATCATACTTATTATGGTAGAAGTGGCTTTTGAAGTTTTGCATTACATCGATCGGTACCTTGTAAAATAGCAATCTAATAACACTAATAATTCTGTTGGTAACACTAGGTAACACTGCTCGTATTTTACACAAAAATCAGATAATGTATAGATATATTATATATATTATGTATATATTTCTTAAATTAGTTTATTATATTAATGACATCATCACATTAGTGACATTTCAATCTAAAAATATAATATAATCTTTTAAATTTTACAATTCATGTCATATCGATTTGTTGCTACATTATATTTTATAGCAATGTTGAATTTTTTATAAATTTGAAACATTTATGCAAAATTTTAACGAAACAAAGCAATGACATCAATTGAACAAAATTCCTGTAATTATTAACTTACATAGTAATAGGATCATTCGACGGTATAAATTCAGAAATCTTTGATGGAATCACAAATTTATCAGGATTTTGTTCAAGTAGACAAGCTAGTAGACGTGGAACAGAGAGAACAGTACCAGATATTACCGCGGGAAAGCTTCTGCCGGTGGACGTTTGATAAGCGATCAGTAATCTCTTGCTAAAATAATCGCCATACGTGGATAGGTGACCGATTTCAATGTAGCGATTCATAAACGGCGACCACAGCTCGAAGGATACGCGCATTTCCTCGCAGATTTGTAATTCGGATATAGGTCGTATCACAACGCGATAATGGTCGCATAGATCGTCATATAACTTGCATACGATTTCCTTGAGTTCTTCGAATAGCATATTATAATCTTCATTCTTTGCATCTTTTACAACGACGAAGGTGTGCACCACGGACGCCTGGCATGCCGTTATCAAACCACAGGTGGGGGAATCTCGCGGCAATGGTGTGTACTGTCTACCGGTGGCAAAATACTTAAGTGGTAAATATTTGGGATTAATCAACTGTTTCGTATGCAACGCTAGGAAAGAAATCAAGTTTGCGCCGCCAACTAAATGCATGCGATTCGGCGAGCCTCTTTCGACCTCGTTATGATTCTCTATCATGAAAGCAACCATGGGATCCTCGTGATCCAAACCAGAGGCTTCTACCAGAAGACTACGGCTAAAATCTGTACCAACCATTCTGATCATATTATTTTCGTCGAAAACTCGACCTGCGTGTGCTAACACAGCGAGCTCGAACCAGGCCGCGTTATTGCTTAAATAATAATGGAGAGGATTCTTGTACTCTAACAGGTCTAGGTTCATTCCGATCTCGATATGACTCTTCCTGTTTTTTTCTGATATGTCGGACACATTGCCAACACTTTTCAATATTACCGATTCGCCAACAGGTGTCCTAGGATCTAACTCATTTGGTAATTTCAAAATTCTGCATATCACATCTTCATCCAGATCCCAGATCACTTCCTTTACCGTTTTTAGATCTTGCCGTACGACATTAAGCTGAGTGCGTAATTTAAGTATTTCTTGTTCCTGCTCGGCAGTACGCTCAGTGTTCTCCTGCAAACTTCTTAAGCGTTGTGCGAGTTTTGTGTTGTGGTCTTCCAACGCGTATCTATCCGCGACCATCTGCAGATAAAAATTCCATGCTTCTTTCAGTTGAATAACGTCTACATCTATTCCGCGCGACGTTAGATTTTCCTGCAGTTTGTCCAAATTGCCAAATTTTTCGTCGAAATCTAAGTACGGCGATAAATACGCAAATGATTTGTAAGCGTTATTGCCAGAAATATAAAGTGCCGAAATGTAATTTTTCTTGAAGTTCATCGGAAAGAAAGCTCCTCGACGAACATTGTGAATCAAAATTCTATGTGTGTGCTTTAAAGCATGAGTGAATCTATACAAATTATTGGCCATTCTATCTAGATTTTTTTTTCACGTCACAATAAAAATATGAAATAATTTCATATAACTATTCATTTATTTTCATCATTTTCACATCAGGCTCAGAATCCATATTCTTTTTATTAAAGTTCTTCCGAGTCACAGTTTCGATTTTACGTTTTTGTGGTTTAATGTAGCTTCCTTTGCCTGCCGCTTTTTCAGAATCTTCAATACTGTATGGTTCCAACTCGAGTGCTTTCAATCGTCGTTTGTGTGCTTTAGTGTTGAAGTGAATATGCAAAGCAATATCGTTTATAAAATACCTCCTAAAATCAAATTAAAGTCTTTAAGTTTTGACAGTTTCAATAATGTTTCATGAATTTGAGAAATACTGTTTTTTGTTCTCTAACAGTTATATAAATGTATGTTTTATATATATCAAATTGTATTTTATAAACATAAGGCAAAACTGTTTAGAAACATTATAGATATATCATTTTATTTTCGTCATTAATCAAATGTTAAGCAAAGATAAAATAATATACTTAAGTGCATTCGAGTATTATTTTTGAATGCATCCCAACATCAATTTATATGTAAAATTTAACGTATCTCAAGAGAAATATTCTAAATATAAAATGCGTTATCTCACATGAAAATATTATATATAACAATATTATTCGTAAAATATTTAATGAAAATATTTTTTATATATTTTAAAGTTTTCCCAGTAGTAATCAATGGAGTACTAAATTTAATTATTTTTAATAAAAAATAGGTTAGGTCGCGATATTGCGAACTTACGCGCAGTGGATGCAATAATGCTGTGCTGCTCCCGGCTTATCAAAATCCACTTTCTGATTCAATAATTTCTTCGCGTTTTCCTCCTTCAAGTCCTCATCGATCTACAAAAACACAAAATATATCATTCGATGAGCAATAATCGCCAATACAAGTTAAGTCGCCACGTGTTCTAGAGGTTAGACATCATCGATATACCTCGTCCAGGTCCTTCGTCCGCCGCTTTGTTTTCCAACCTTTTTTTAAATGCGTATCGGGGGCTCGAGCCATGCTTGATGCAATCTCTCCTGTCGTGCTCCAGGAGGATTATTTGTCAATGTATATTTGCCAATGGCGTTGGAGGGTGTCGTCGCTGCAGTCCGACCTGCATCCATCGAGAGAATAGGACCATCATCTCTCTGGAGTACCGGTCGTGGGGATTCGAAAGAATACATGTATATATGTATATTGTAATATATATATATATATATATATGTGTGTGTGTGTGTGTGTGTGTGTGTGTATCATTGTATTGTTGACGTGTTATTCTAAACATGTTATTTATTTGCGATAAATATCATCACATGCCTCGGTAGTCGAAAGGATAAGATGCCTGCCCGGTAAGCAGGAGATCCAGGTTCGATTCCTGGCTGAGGTGGTATTTTTTCGCAAAATAATTACGAGTTTTCACGACTGGTTCGTGGTCGGGCCCCGCCGTGACGCACACCCTCCCTTCTTATTTGGGGCTCTGTGTGACTAGTATCACCTCTGTGATACTTCTTACGTTTGTATGGCATTGTTGAATTTACGTGTTATTACATTACTCGACATTTACACTGTCGAATTGGCACGTGTGCGACGTTCGTAAGTAAAATATTACTAAACGCAATCGACTTCCGTGGTCAAATGAACTCGGAAAGTGATATTTTTTTAAATATGTCAAGATGAAACAGCGTTTGAAAATACAAGAAGAATCAAGAAGAAAACGGATATTTTTGGTCTAAAACGGTAATCGCATGCTGAAATTGGAATTGATCGAAATTTCATTACTCAGAGCACTCGGGGATCAAAATTCGCGCGAACGCGCGTTGAAACTTGAAAAAAAGACGAATTTCGCTGGGTTACGCGGTTCCGCGTCAAGAGATGGCGACACTGTGCGGTGAAGCAAGTCGCGCACTCAACGTCCGGTACAAGCGTTAATTCAAACGGTGCGCTCGGCGGGAGTAGTGGGGGCTTCTATCCATTTCGAAAATAAAAATGCACCGTGCGATCCGGGATTTTCGTCGGACGCGATACGCGACGCGAGGATAAAAAAAAGCGCCGTGAGACACGCTGTACGGGTCGAGGCCTCTAGCCGCGGAGTGACCGCGCGTAAAATGACGTAGATGCGTCGCGTCGGGCGTCAGCGCGCGCGCTGCCGACGTGTGTGGTGAGCGGAAACGGTGCTGCGCGGTGTGCCGTCGCGGGGCGCGCGTCGTAGCGATCGGCGGTAGCGTACGGGAAATTGGCCGCGGTGGCTTCGCCAATGGATGCCAGGCAGCACGGGACGCCATTTTGATATACGGGCGCACGTCAAGCGCTTCGTCCTCGCTCGCAGTGGAACGCGCTCCGCGAGTCCGCTCACCGCCGGCCTGCGTAGGACACGCGCGGAGCCGAATTCGAGCGTTACGCGAGCTGGCCGGGCATCGCGAGGCGGCTGATGGGCCCTGGCGTGCTGCGTGGCGCAACGGATCCCCGTGAGTTTCGTTGACAAGTGACAGGTGAATCGATCGGGGCCTACGAAAGAGAGAGAGAGAGAGAGAGAGAGAGAGCACGAGATAGAGGGAGAGTGTGCGTGAGGCTCCTCGTCGCTGTTCGTCGACGTCGTCGTCGCCGCTGTCGTAGTTTGTATTTGTTGCGGTCTCGCGAGTCGAGAGTGGAGCGAAACGGAGCGAAGAGGAGCCGAGCCGAGCCGAACCGAGCGCAGCGATACTGTGTGTCGTGCCGTGCTGTGCTGTGCTGTACCGTGCCGTACTGTACTGTACTGTACCGTGTGTCGTACTGTGCCGTAACGTGCTCGCCCGCTGCTGACTATCTTTCGGTGGCACATACCGATTTTTCCTGCACGCGGCGCGAGAGTCTCGTGGAATCGCGCGCGGACGCCCGCGGGAGCGTCGTACGCCGTTACGCGGCGGCTTGCTGGCAATTCGGGGGCGGCGGTACGGCAGGGAAAAGCCGCCGCCGCCGTCGTCGCCGTCTCGTTTCGCGCGCGCGAGCGAGAGAGCGAGTGAGCGAGCGCGCGGCCGACGGACGGAGAGAAAGAAAGAAAGACGGAGAGTAAGTGTGTATGCGTATGAGTGTGGTGTGTACGCAAAGAAAAAGAGACAGAGAAGGAAAGAGCGAGAAAGAGGGAGGGAGAGAGAGAGAGATAGGGCGAAGCAGCGAGACAGAGGTATCGAAGAGGCCACCGGCCGACTTCGGTGCAGGACAAGACGACCCGATGTCGGGAGCGGGTCGCGACCCCGTGTCGACCCGCGGTCGTCCCCGTCCACGTCCACGTCCTCGTCCTCGCCCTCATCCTAGTGCATCGCCGTCGCCGTCGTCGTTCTCGCCGTCGTCGTCGTGCGTCATAAGAGCAGCAACTGCGGACGCAACGATAGCAGCAGTAGCGGCAGCAGGACGCTCCACGCGTAAATGTGCCCCCGTGCGCGCCCATGTGCTGCACCTCCTTCTACTTCTCTGCCCGCTGCCCCTACGTGCCCTGTAAATTCGGAGCACATCACCCCGACTAGCACGCCCGCACTCGCGCGCACTCGTACTCACGAACATGGCCAAGATCCTCAACAAGGACCCCGTCACGTACGAGAAGGAGAGGGAGAACTTTCTCAAGGACCTCCGACACTTCCACGAGACCCGAGGGTAAGCCGAAATATATATGTCTGTCTCTTTCTCGTAACGTTTGTCGCGCAAGTTCATTTCTATGAATGTGCTCCGTGAAGATCGCATCCTCCTCCTCCTCCTCCTCCTCTATCTTCTCCTTCTATTTCTACTTTTTTTCTCTCCTTTCCTGTTTTACATTGGTGTCGAATTTAGATCGCTTTCCCCCCTTTCCTTCGGACCTATCAACGATCAGAAGCCGCAAACGACGCGCGAGCGCGCGTTGAGGTTAGGTTCGACCGTTCCCTCGACTCGCCGAGTTTTGAGGACAAAGGTTTTTATGATTCCTATTTACCAAACGTTTCCTTCTTCGCGAGTGGTTTTTTTCGAAGAAAGATTCGAAAGATATGGACGGGCACTTTGGAATACATAATTACATTTCATACACGTATACGTGTGTATATAGATTTGATTTTATGATATAGTGTCGAGATATTCTCGAAATACGACGGTGTAACGTAAATACGCTATGAACGTTCCGTTGTTGCGCGATTCGATTTAGCTCCGGATCTTATATCACGATTACGTGAACTGCGATTTTTTTTACGACGTGAAAACGGAAATAACGCGCGTTATGTGCTACTGTTTCGTAAGGCATGCGTTTGCGATTCGAAATTCGCTACGTCCGATGGAATGTGAAACTCGGATTTTCCCCGGGCGTCGTTTCTTTGGGAAATTTTTCGAGCTTGTCAATTGTGAATGTAAACGTTTGTCACACTTCTCATTACAAAAGTGTACTCGATCTTTTGGATTAATCGATCGCAGATGTTGACTCTACGTACGTTTGTAAACAGAAGCTACTGGAAAATACCGCGATCAATTATTTTCATTCTCAACGTGTGATATTTTTACAAAATTTTTTTTTTATATAAAAAGGAAACAGAAAAGAGATAGATTGCCTTTTGATTGGTCGAATAAATTGTTGAATATAAGATAAAGTTTGCTTCAACGTATATATTCATTCTAAAGATTCCTTTTTAATTTCAGGACACTCTTCAAGAAGTCTCCAAGAATAAATGGAAAGGATATAGATCTGTATTTATTATATGTGGTAGTGACCGCTCATGGAGGATGGATTAAGGTGAGTGTTTATTTTTTATCAAAACAAAAAGAAGTTTTAATTAAACACATCGTGGAGCACTCAGTTAGCTCGCGCTCCTAATTACGTTTAATAAAAAACTGTATGATATCTAAAAACGTATCTACGAATTAATAGTAACAGTGTTTTTAATATCTAGTTACGAAGTATTGCCCAACGAGAGTGTATAAAACAACATGGCATTGTTGTACAACGGAAAATAACCCCGTTGTGTATATGAAGTCACACGTAACGCAGTTTATAATTAACGATTATAGAATACGGTGGATTCCGCCGATAAATAATTGTTTGCAAAATCACCGTGGCCGCCATCTCATTGTGATTAACATCGTTTTGATTAAATGTTTGCGTCGAACGAAATGCAAAATAAATTTTCGCGAACCTCGGTTTTAATTAGCATTCGGTTGTAATCGATTTTGCTGGAACCAAAGGCGATGTTACGTAAAAATGCAACGAATGCTCGAGAATAATATTGAGAATACCGCGGAAGATAGAAACCATTTCGATAAAGATATGTATCTTTTAAAGCGCTGTCTATCTATTCTTTCACATTGAATGATGTTTAACAAATAGTTTCTGTATGCGCGCGCGCGCGCGCGCGCGTGTGTGTGTGTGTGTGTGTGTGTGTGTGTGTGTGTGTTATATGAACAACACACAAACACACATACATCTCTTCGCATAACGTACAAAATATACACGAAAATAATTTCGCTAAGTATCTAAAAATTTGAAAATCTAAAAATAAACAGATTTAAAAATAATGTTTATTACTTTTAATTTATCGCTAAAAATAATTTTGTTGGGATAATAATTATGTTGGATATTTAAATTGATTGCTAGAATTAAAAATTTTTTTGCAATATTATTATGTTTAAATGTCTTGCTTATTTTGATAGATCAATAAAATTATTTTCGAATTTATATTAAATTATTAAATATTTTAACAAAATCGGTTTTCTTGTCTTCATTTCTTTTTATTTCTTTTTATTTAAAAATGCATTTTTGTTATTCATCTAACAACAAAAAATTTATTTATCTAAAAAAATTATTTGTAAGGTTTAGTTTGAAATATTATATAATTATTTTCTCAGCCGAAGCAAATGATTTGATGACCGAATGAATTTGATAAAATTAACTTAATTTGAAGAAATAATTTTTCTATACGAAGCAATGCTTTTTTTTAATGCATGTTTTTGTTATTATTATTAGTTATTATTATTAGTTATTAGTTGTTATTATTATTTGTTATTATTATTAATTTTGTTATAAAAGCGGGTGGGAAAGTAACGGGCGAGGTATCTTTTATCTTTTATATCTAAGAAATTCCTTCGACTCTCCATTTGTTCTCAAACGTGAAGAGTGAAGGATGGATTTGAACCAATATTACTCAATAATATAAATTATTAATCTGCTGTTCTGGGCATGAGGCCAAGCTTTCATCTTGAAAAATTCGACTATATTTAGCGAAAATTTACGAAAGCTTAAGCTCGATCAAGTGAGTTACTTTTCTTAAAAATTAAGAATTTCCTTCGCAATCTTTTTGCGTCGCGACACATATGGACGGTTCAGTTCTCGTTTGCGGATTGTTCTCAAATAAATCTCGATCTTTGAGCGATTGAGAACGCAATGAGTATTTTTACGTCGGTATTACGCAAGCGTATGCGATTTCTGATGATCCCTCGCATCTTGCGCTCAACGATAGTAACCATTATTAGTACGACTAACTATAACTTACGAGAATTTGGCATCGGCGAAGACAGATAGCGCGGGTACGACGTGGCCCAGATTCCGTCCGAGGAGAGCTCTATACAACGACATTAATTCCTCCGATGATAATCGCACGTCCTCGCGTACGGCGGAATTAAAACGCTCGCTTTCACCTATCGCGCGTTAAAATGCGACAAATCACTACCTAGAAGTGAAATGACCGACGTAGTTCTGTCGGCGCGAATGAAGAAAAAAGAGAAAAGGAAAGATTATGAAATATCGTTACGGAACGAAAGTTAGACATTAGCGTTAGCTTTCGTTCTGAAAAGATAATACAGGATGAATTATCCTACAAATATTCCGTACATTTCTGTTATTTCTCCCAATTTGAGCGTTTGAATTCTTTTCTTCTTCTTGTGTTTGTGTTTTTTGTATCTTGCAACATCTTTTTTCCCCTCTGACATTCAATAGTCGTTTCCAAATTTATCTTGAATGTAAAAAGGAGAGAAAGGAAAGAGGGGACGTGACTGAGAAAACGGGTCTCGTGATAGATCGCGTACGATTCGATTTCGCGGATCTCCCCGATAACGCGAACTGTAACTTACCTTCACGAGCTTCACGGCTGCGCTCCCCGTCGCATTAATTTTCCGAGAGACATGTCGCGCCGTGAACACGCCATTGTCGTGTCCCTTTCTTTACGAGCGTAGCCGCGACGAGCGAGAGAAAAGATACGCGCGCCCGCGACATGGCGCGATTTCGCCGCGATGTTTACGACCGATTGATTATCGGTCTGATTCTCGTAACGACGAAGGTAGTACTGCGCGTTCTATATTGAAGCCGCATGGCGATAAGCAACCACGCTGGTACGCCAGTGGTTATCACACTCGTGTTTCTACCGTCTTCGACGAACCAACAAGATCTGACCAATTTTTTTGCTTAATCGTTCTCGATCGATCTTTCTAACGCAACGTTTTCGTATCGCAAAGATTTAAATAGCCTTTGTAATCGATTTCAATCCGCTCCAGGCTGGTACCTTGCTATTTGAACTGTCACGCTTGTTCTCCACGCGAGGACGCGTCTTTCTCGTCATCGCGCGAATGCGTTATCAGTTTGAAATGCGCTCGTGCCGCCCGCGATGACATAACTCGCGTGCCGAGACTTCACGCACTTCCTCCCTCTCTTTTCCGCTCTCTTCAACCTTCGGTGGAAGCTCCTCTCTGGGGAAAGAACGCAGTGGCGCCAATGATCAAAGAATGGCGATGCAATGGAAGGAGGTGACGATAACGAGGCTAAGAGTGGGGAGAACCGACATGGAGGAATCACATCGACGTACATGGTCAGGGGTTACTAACCCCTCCGGTTATCAACCGTGCGATAATTATAGTATTTGTACTATAATGCGATTGTCTTCGTAGAGTTATAATAATATTAAAATTTAAAATGTAATCGACCCTTGACGTTTTCTCAATATCGAATAGTTATTGAATTTCGATAGTATTGTCCAATATTCCTAGACTGCAATTCAGTCGTATATAGTTCAATATGTATATAGATTATTAATTACACATATATATATATATATACATCCATAGCAGGAGAGTTAATTTGAGGTGGTTTGAGGTCATACGAATCGTCCACGTCGATATTGGACCTAGATGGGCCTAGATGGAAACATTAGGACAACGACGCGACGTGAGGTGAGGTCAAGGTCGCTCATGGAGATGCTCATTAGGTGGGAGAGATAGATCATGAGGCAATGGTAAAGAGATAGAAGGGGGGAGGAGAGGAAAAGGAAGAGAAAGGATAGGGAAAGCAGAGAAAGAGAATGAAGGGGAAAGAACATGAAAGATAGAGAACCAAGCAGCACGAGGAGGTGGAGGTGCTTCACTTCAGCAAGTGATCGAGCTTGAAGCTCTCATTGTTATCATTGTTAAACTATATAACAGGCAAACTACATCATCACAGTCAAAATGTCTCTCCTGAACAAATGAGGACAGTCTTTGATACATCCGCAGTTATTGGATGTTATGTCACACCTTTCTCTGGATTCTCGTAATGAATAGCCACCCTGCGAGATCTTAGAAACACTTGCCAAATGACATTCGTTTCAGGCCCGAGAGATTTTTACTTCCGTGAAAAGAAAACGAAATTATACAAAAGAATCGTAAAATGTTAACAGAAAAATTCTCGCCTAGGTATTGTGATAATGGGCAGTAATAAGACAAATGAAAATCAACGTTATAGATGATGCGCAAATTAAATTTTCAATTTTAACTCAGTTTGTTAATAAAAAGTTCCAAACGTTTCGACTCAAACTTGAGTCATCTTCAGTGGTACAATAAAGTGAAGGTATATTTCTGTATCCAATCAATCGCAAAATGGTTCTCAGAACGTGTGAACGTGAAGATCTTTGCATCAAAGTGAATTTTGCGAGAAGGAAAACCGTGTGTGACTGGAAAAGTGGGCGTGAACTTGAAAAATGCAATGAGAATATTTTGTGATAATCCGCTGTCGGTCAAAGCGCAATTTATTGGCATTGCCCGATCGAAAACAAGAGCGCCGATAACGATGATTATAATTGAATTCTTTTTAGCGGAGAAAGAAATTGGCCAGGCATCCTTGCGCTCACACAGTTGCGGGAACACAACGTCGACGACGAAAGTTGTTCTCTTTGTACTCGGTGGACTCGGTCTTATGATGCTCGGAGCATCGGGTTCACCGGGAGCGGCGCGTTGCGTTACCCGCGAAATTATTGTCCGCAACGTGCTCGGCGACGGTTCGACTCGCACGACAAAATCTACGCCGATTCGGTCGGCCGTCTTTCGCAGAGGCACCGTACTTTGCAGAAAGTTCAGTAAGCCCGGAGAGAACGAGAGGGACAAAGAGAGCTTTGCGGATTCTCCAAAGCTGCTTTTGTCTACGCCGTCTGCTTCGCCGGCGGAAGCGACCGCGCCGAGCTGTAATTAGTGTTTTACAGACGGTGGCGGTACGAGACGACGAAGGATTAGTAGTATAAAAATGGCCGGGTGATTTTTTCGCGTTGGAAAATCTCTTAAAGTCAGCTGCGCTCGACGGTTCTTCGTGACCGAATTAATTAAATAGCGAGCTCTCCGGCGAAAATTATCCCTTTCTTATGCACTGACTTTTTGGAGGATCGTTTTATAAAAAAAAGAATCTTTAGTTACAATTTTCTGTAAAGAATATGTTTATTCGAAAGAAAAATAGGTAGAATACTTAGTGGAAGCAATTTTTCTGAAATTTTTTTAAAATTCTGGCAAATTAATTTCGAAAGTTTTTCGATATAGTTAATTCACGTGGTTTAAAAAGAAACGTAGCTAATCAACGTTGGCACAGGAAACTTCGTTGTTACTACGCGAGAGTATAGGAGTGCGCGTACACACGAGAGAGATGGACATCGTGAAAGCTGCTTTTTCGTCCTGTACATGTTAAAGTTCAGACGTCCTCTCTCGCGTAAACATCTCTTTCTTCGCTCTCTCGCAGGAACAACCTTAACGTTATTAGAAACTCTGCGGTCGACGCGATGCGGCCAACGCGTTAAACCAGACGCCGTCGTCGATGTAGGGAAAAAAAAAGACTTTACCCGCCGGCACTGTCTTAGCGATTTGTAGCATCATCCATTGAACATTCATTCGAATACCGATGCATTTAAATCGTCGTCGAACACGCACGTTGCACGCATCGTTTTCTCAAACGACTCCGTTTTCTCAAACGACTCCGTTTTCCCGCGCGTACAAATGATACCGAACGCGTTTTGTCACCCGCGCCACGTTAACCGTCGATCGTAAGCGTTTTATCATCATTGATTTCGACGTCACTCGCTAGTGGAGCAAAGAGGCGATTTGGCGTAATCGCATTGCCACTCTCCTTGTCGTTTCCACAAGCGTTGTTGTTATATGAATAATTCGCTCTTACGTTACGTAAGGCCTTTGAAATATATGCGCGGATAGATTGGATTATATCGTTAATCGAATGTACGAATGTACATTGTTACAGCAAGATTGCAATGAGCACTGGCCTCATGTTCGCGTGCTTGAGGATAAATGCCGTCCTGCTGGTCGATGATCGCGGCATGCGAAATTTAACACCGTTAATGCAGGAAGCATCGGGAATGACACGCGGTGACATAAGCCGTTTCTACCTAGAAACTCGCTTTGTAGCTGTTTCTCTACGGCCATTATTCGAACAGTACGGCGATTGCCAAACGCGCGACGCCGTAATGAATATCTACGGTTAGCGCGGAAACGCTTTACATAAATTATTAGAAACTTTCCTCGCTCCTCTAACGCTTTGTTGCTACAAAATATGATTTGAAATTTCTGAAACGTCCGAAATACCTAAAAATATCAATCTCTCGCGCGAGATGAGAAGAACGCGAGGGCGGCGCGCGAACGCGGGCGTGTTAAAAGCTCTCGGAGCTTGCGCGCCGTCATAAAATTCGTCCTCTCAAATTGTAAAAAGGTACGGTCGCTCTTCTACAACTAACGAGGCGGATGCATTCTAATCCCGAGTGTTCGGGAAGCCGCCTCTTCTCAAACCGATGCCACAATGCGCCGGCATTAAAAGCCTCGCCCCTCCTCCCTCACGCTTCGTCTCGCATTGTAATTACATTCTCCCGGAATTCGGTATGAACGGAAGAGGAGGCGGACTTGGTCGTCGCCGCCTCCAACGAACGAATCAATCCCGTTCTCGAAAAGGAAGAAAAGAAACCTCGAGAAATTACATATCCTCTTGATCCTTGAATTTTTCTGTTTTATTCGAATGAATTTTAGACTAGAAACGTGTTTAGAAAACTTTACTGTTTGTGGAAATTTACGGGTCTAAAGGAGTCTCAACGAGAAACGGAAATGCATATGTTACCACAGCGACGAGAGCATCGCCAAGCTTAGGGTTGAAAGCGCATCTGGCCGCGTGCTCGTGCGGTTGTCGCCCCGCCCCGTTCCGCCCCCTCTTCCCGTCTTCGTCGGCCTCATCATCGTTATCTACCAGCGCGATTATCAGAAGTATCGGCTACGGCCGTACCGGTTCCGCAGCGGCGATCCGAACGAGCCCGAGTTCTTGCTGGCAGAGGCGTGCGGGAGAAATGCACATTACACGCGAACGAGCGAGAGCGCAGATGAGAGAATCGAGAGAAAGCGTGCGCTCGCTCGCTCTCAAGCGGTCCAGCCTTCTCAAGGGCGAAACTAGCTAGTTGGTGGCCGAGGCGCAGCTCACACTGCCTCCGTCGTTGCTGTCGGGCGCGCGTCATATCTGTGTGCGGCCCCGTAGTCTGGCATTGGTCTGGTCATCGCACGCAACGCGTGCAAACCGAAGTCGGTAATGCTGAGTCAGTCAGGTGCATCATCGCGGCGCCTCACGCTTGGCTTGCACCATTTCGCGATAACAAAGATAGGAGATGGAATCTCTTGGAGTCTAGACACAGAGAGAGATAGAGAAAGAGAAAGAGATAAAAATATATGAAGAGAAAAAATATAAGGTGAACAGTGGGTCAAGAGATAAAAGGGAAGAATGATACGCTGAGAAAACAGCAGCTCAGAACAGAGAGAATTGTCCGTTTGTTCATTCATTCGTTTGCTCGTTCGTTCGTTCGTTCGTTTGTTCGTTCGTCGTCCACTCGTCGTTCTCCGGTGACGAGGGCACGGTCGATATGGCAACACCGCGCCCCACCATACGCATACCGGTGCCGGCATCACCGCCCGAGCGACATGCAGTAGCGGCAACACTGCATCCCGATGCCACCGCGGGGGAGGGGACCAGAACCTCACGCCGAACACAGCGAGGAAAGCGACCTCATGCCCTGCACACATGTGCGCACAACCGGGGACACTGAGGAGAATGAGGGAGACGCGGAGTGGCAGAGCGAAAAGAGAGGGACAGAGAGAAGGAGACGGAGCGGTTGCTCGGTCGGTTGCATTCGTCTGTCCCACGCACGCGCTTCGTGCCGAAATTGGCGATGCACTTGCCCTCGCGCTCGGGGATTCCTACCCTTCCTGCGGAAAAAAATAGTCCCGTCCACCTCTATCCGCGATGCGTCGCTTCAAGTGGACGGCGCTGACGGGCCATCTCTTCTCGCGGAGACTCCTGACGAGCCGCTTGGATGAATATTTCCCCTGCTTTGAATTATTTCGGGCAGATGCTCGGACGTACTACGCGAGGAATTCGCGAAACAACCAGACATTTTTCATATGAATTAACGAATCCAAAAATTTGAACATCCAAAAATACACCAGGCACTTTTCCTCGGATATTAGTAGTTTTTCTTCTATTTACTCAAACATTGTTTCCTAATAAAGAAGCTTTCATCCGAAGACAGTCTTCCTTTGTCCGATACTTTGGATCGTTTCGTTGCCTAATCTCAATCCTTCGGTCCCCATAGTGTGTCCTCGCGTGGAGGGTCGCGTGATTCGTTGGCCTGGCAACCGTATTTCTTTTCGCTCGCCTGTTAATCGTAGGTAACACCTACTAACACCTTGACAAGCCGCGCGTGAGGCCGTGCGGTCGAGGCACCGAGCTCTGGAAGAGCGAGCATAGCGTGTGAGAAAAGGGAGAAAGAAAGAAAGAGAGAGAGAGAGAGAGAGAGAGAGAGAGAGAAGAAAGTCTAAGGAGAGGCATTCTGCGGGCGCGATGTTGCCGCGTGGCTGTCTCGGCACTACTCGGCTCGACTCGAGCCATTTCCGAGAGCGTGCGTTCGCGCGCGGAGGCGCCGAGCATCGGCAACATCGCTATCTCCTGCCGCCGAGATAAATAGAGATAGCCTGCCGCGCGGTGTGCTTGCCTTACGGTTGTAAGACACGCGCACACCGTTAGTCGAGGAAGGAGCGAGACGGACGATAGACCGGCTGAGGAAATCGTGCCGCCCGGAGCAGACCGTCTGTCAGGACGATCGCTATTTCTCTCGCTCGCCGCGAAAACTCGACTCCCGCTTGGATACAGGTGGTCATTGCGAGATATACGGCTGCCGATTGTGTCGCACTTTTCAGAATCTTGAACACTGAGAAACACTTCTTTGCATATTCCTCACATGGGTTTTTCTTTTTAAAGAAACTCAGAATCACATCTGTATCACTTCTGTAAATTTCGAAGCGAAATTTAGTCACGATGATGTTCGTTTAGGTGTTACATTTCCTTGCTAAAAGAGCGCACAGCGTTCGTGGTACTTTAACATCGATTTTAATTACGAATTGCGTAGTTCCGTTTTTGCGAAGAATTTTCGAAAGAAAATCTGTCACGCGAAGAGATCACAGATCCTGGCTTTTTACCGCCTCTTCAACACGTCGCATTCTCTCCATTGTATCGCTGCTGTCTCGCCGCATGACCGTGTTTGGCGCGTTTTTACTTCTTGTGACCACGGGGGAAGAACTCGGTGGTTTGCTTTACGCTCGCCGATAAAAGTACTCGTTGCACCAACCGTGAAGCAGCCTAACCGATCCTAACGATCGACAATCTCTCTCTCGCTTGCTCTCACTCTCGCTCTTCCTCTCCATCTACCATTCGTATACTTCGTCAACGAGACGGTCCATTCCGCTATTGTTTGTTTTCGCATTTTGTTTACTTTTAATTATCGTACATTTTTTATTTCCGATACGTCGTAAAAAAAAAAGGATCAGTGTTGCGAATCCAGTGTTCGTTTCGCAAAAGTTCAATAGATTCGTTGATACATTCGTTATATAAATTCGTTAACAATACGAACGCATATGCGACTATCTGGTTGAGGTTGACAAGGTATATTGTTAATGAGTACATTGTTATCTTTCAACCAGCCTATGACTGATCTTACAATAAAAAAAGATGCATTTTATTTCTTTGGGAATATTTTTTAACGAATATTCGTTTTTTATAATGGATCTCTACCCCAGAAAGAGCCACCGTTATTTTTTCCTCCGCATACAGATCCGTTCGTGCGACTTGAGCTTTGTGAATTCCTATTAGGATTCGCCGTTCGAATCGCGTGGGTTAATTACGAATTCCGACAAATCCCATCGACAGGGCCCCTAACCCGCGCGCGATCCTCTCGATTCCTCCTCCTTCTCTTTCACGCGCTGCCCGCCGCCTCCGTCGCGTAAAAGACATTGGTATTAATGGCCTTGGCCGACGGTACCAGTTGGTAAGCCATCACTCGAGCACGAGCTGCAGCACTTGGAGGTCACTGCACCTTTCCTCTTTGCTCTCCGTACATCGCGGGCCATCTCTCCCGGCCGTTTACGACGCGCGCATATTTTGCGGACCTCTTTCTCTCACACTTTCAAAACTCGCAGCAGTGACAAGGTGATTCGCAGGCACGATTGAATTTTTTTAAACTCGAAACTCTGTAAGCTCAAGTATTCTGAATTTTAAGAAAAAAAAAAAAATCAATTTTTAATAGCCGTTTCTATAAAAATATAATTTTATAGAATGTCTTACATATTTAATATTTCTTCTTATATTGCGCGCTTCGAAAAGATGATTTTAATAGATGAACCATCCGAGCGACGAGCGCCGCAATAATTTAAGTCTGCCGGTGATGATAACTCGCTCGTGTTACAGCTCTCGTAGATTAGTTTGCGTTATGCAATGCACAAGCCACGAAGCCTGGACGGAAAAGAATATGCACCCATTGTGTTTTGCGACAACCGGGGCGTACAGACCGGCTGCACAACGACCTGGCACCCGCATATTCTCGTAGATATACCGACCAACGTGGCGATGCGAATTGCTTACTTAAATATCCGAGAGATGCGACTCGCCCGTCCATTTTGCTCGTAAATGTCAACAGTAATATTAACGGTGGCACGATATAGCTGTTGAGAACTTCCGAGATCTCCATGCGCTACAGGAAAATCAGCATCTTCGACGTTAATTACATATTGCCGTGTACAATTAATTAATGTGCAAAATGTCTTAAATTCGCAAAATTATTACCTGGAAAATTAATAACAATGTCATTTAACATATATATTTAACTGTTCGTAATGTGACATGAAAAATGTTTAAAGATTACGTTATCGAAACATTACATTGACATTTTTAGTCCTTCCTTCGTGCTTCCTCTTTGGTGAGATTTTGTTTATCGCATCGCAGGAAACGACTTTCGTTTGATGAAGAAAGATGCTTTATTTGCCGAAGAAAGACGTTTTAAAAGGGTTAAACGCATGACGAGAGACGACGGTGACTTGTAAGTAGTCTCGGACCTGATGTCAACTAGACACTGTGCGTGTTAAGTCTAACGTCCGGTTACATTATGTAGCGTCGGCAGAGAGAGAGAGAGAGAGAGAGAGAGAGAGAGAGAGAGAGAGAGAGAGAGAGAGAGAGAGAGAGAAGAGAGCGAAAGATGCGCGAGACATAAATCCAGAGACTTTATTAGCCATCGTCGAAGTGGGCATTTTTATGACGGGCGCGGCGATAATTACGCGACGTAAATAAAAATCTACTTATACGTATTTCTCTTTACGTTGCCTTTTTAACGCTCGTCGTTCCGTCGTGATATCGAACTTTTGATCCGCGAATGTCCGTCCTAGAAATAAATCAGCCTCGCTCGAATCGAATTATTATTTTCTTCCTGCGCGGTTACGTGAAGTAATCTTGATTTTGTAAATCAAGTCACGCTCAGGTCGATTTTAGTCGACTAACGTCACTTAACGTTAATTATAATTACTAAACTCTTCTGTTCCGTGAGACGCTACGACCTCCCTTGAGAGACGCATCGTGATCTTATGATTTTTTTTCTTTTAAATCTCACTAATTCGTATCCGGCGCGTCTCGCGACACGACACACCATTTCTTTTTCATTTCCTTTTCTTCCCTCGAAGTGCGGAGTTGTTGCAACTTGCGTTTCGCGTCGTGCTTTTTCCATACCGCGACGACGGCGGTGGCGGCGGTGGCTTTTACATCGCCGTTCACACGTAACGCGCCGCTGGTATACGTACGCGTTTCACGCCACTTAGCGATATAATGCGGATGCCTGATATAACGCATATTCAACTCCTTCGGCGTAACGGCCGCCTTATTCGAACCTGTCGAGCCATTAACAAAGGAGAACCAACGCGAATAATTGAGGCAATAAAGAATGGCCGGAACGCATCAACGAGATGATGCTCTACGAACGTCTCCAGATTCAAACGTTTGCGAACGTTTCTTTTTTCGTTTTTTTTTTGTTTTCTTTTTCCTTTTTTTGCAGTCTGCATACGGACATTAGAGAAGTGCTATAGAAGAAGAAAAAAATTGTTAATATATTGAAAGATATCTATAGCTTGGAATGCCGATATATTCGCAATTCAGAAGATTAATTTCCATGACTGCTTTTCTTCGAGACAAAATCGTGGTTACGCATCTCGAATTACATTAACGATGTAATTCCATTCGCGTTTATGCGTGCGACCGCTTTCCTGAATGCCGCGGCAAAGTTCGCGTGCCCAGAAGATAATATGTATTGTGACTAAATCATAGTTGGCGCAGCGGAACGTGGCGCGAATGCTCGGGCGAAAACGTAGCCGATGCTGGCAGTAAACGGCGTGAAAAAATGTTGGAATGCTTTTGAGATGCGATCAGATAAAAGCGGAAAAATGCGCGCGGCGCGTGATTTGCATTCTCGTAAAATAATATGCGATGATTTCCTACCGCGAACGCTTGTACACGCCGAAGATATAATGAGGAGTAAAGTTCCGCTTATAACGACCGACGTCACGAATGACACGTGTAACTTTTATCGCGTTAACGCGTTCTGCGTGGTCAGAATTCTAATTGAAAAAATGACGCATCAACGATATTGACGAAAAGGCGAGGCGAAAACATGTAAAACGTATCGGTTTATCGGCGCTGTGAAAACCGTATGTTCGCCTTTCTATACGGAGTGGGCGGTACCACGTGTGTGCTTCGATGTTAGAAAATGACGAAACCGCCAATAAATATGCAAGGACGCATATCGACGATCACGGCGAAATCGAATCGTTCCGCGAATCGGCTGCTCGATCGCCGAATGAATTTGTAAGTCGATTCGTCGGCGCCCACGTCTTTTCCCTCCGCTTCAAGCTATGCTTACAAGCTGTAAAAGCATACTAATTTTGACAGATATATACGGGATACCTGAGAAGCACCGTTAACATACGCGTATCTTAAAATTTTCTTAAAAAAAAAAATTTAAATGTGCGCAGAGATCTTTTCTTATTTTATATCTTCTCGTATATCCTTCAGTGCCCCTGCTTTTCTCGTTTACTTATCGCGCGCATTCATGCATGACGCGTAATGGTCCAATAGAATTTCGCCTAGAGCACGAAATAGGTTCTCCCTCTTTCTTCTCTCTCCGTATCCTTTTTCCGTATTATTCTCTTCAACGTTATATCCGGCCGCGCGCGGACATAAAATTCAGGCATAAAAAATCTGACTCTCCAATGTATTTTCGCTTCGAGGCCGCCGGATGACTCAAAGTAAATTCAAGTACGTGACGGTACACTCGGATAAAAACAGTTTGCTAAAGATCACACGTCTAATCGCGCAGTGAAAGATATCGCGAATTCCCGTCCTGGATCTTAATGACCGTCTGGCTTACATAACATCATGCATCACGTTCACGAAACGAGATTGCGTTGCGTGGCGATATATTTGCAACCGTCGATAACGGGGCGGATTTGGCGAATACATCCACACAGCGAGAATTTTCGCCCAGAAGAGTCTAAATTATTGTAATTGTATACGATAATAGCCGAGTACTTTTGCCGCTTGAATTTATGGGGACGTTCGCGATATTACGATATACATCAACGCGCGATAAAAGATTGCCTGTTTTATGACCAGATCGATACTCGGCACTCCGACGACCCGTCGTATATTGCACGACAACTAACAAACGAGACATTTTATCGCAGCGCTGATACAAGGTGGCATTTTCCCAACGCAGAAACGTAATTATATAAACTTTCGCGGTGTAATTACGGATATAGGCGCGTGTCAACGTGCGATTAGCGGCTATATAAAGGAATATTGCAAATTTCTATCTGAAGAGAGAGAGAGAGAGAGAGAGAGAGAGAGAGAGAGAGAGAGAGAGAGAAACAAGAAAAGATGTGCGCGTGAATACTTTGGATATTCGACGGAGATATTGATAGCGCAATTTCAGCGGAGTTAAAAATGTGAACTTTCAATGTGCCGCGCGATATAACCGAGCAGACTCAGCTCTTTCACGGAACGAGAATGCGCGATGCATCGTTCATCATCCGCACCTCTGAAAGATGTACACGCGGGCCGTAAGATGCATTTCAAGCATAAACCTGCCTGGCGTGCAAGCACGTCGGCACAATGACGGCTCTTTGTCGGAGCAAATCCGTCGCTGTTCACTGGAAGTTAAACCGAGGGATTCCACTTTTTTACGACCGCGTTCCTCACACGGCGAACGTAATATTCCTTCACTTTGCAGAAATAAATAACGGCATTGTCGATTCAATTATACCATCTTCGCGTGCGTTAACTTCGCAAGAATAAGTGTCTGGAGATGATCCACAATAAGGTCTCGAGTCGTTATTAAGTCGATTACGTAACCCGTATCGGTTGCACTGTAGGTTTTACAAGCTACAGATCGCCATCTCGTATCGATTGACTCCTCCGGAGTTGTCGTCAAGTTCATGAATACAAAACCGTCGCTTCCGCGAGGAGGCTCTTTCAGGAGTTTCATCCAAGTTGTTGAAAGACACGGACACGTCGCGACACGTGCACCGGGCGGACACTGACTTTAGACCGCGCCGTGCTTTCCCGGCGATTCGCTTCTCGCCGGCCTGACTTCCGCACGACTTTCCCGCGCTTCCGCACTGAGGAACCAGACGCTCTCGTGCTTCCTTGCGAGTGCTCGGGCGCACGGCCAGGCGGACACACGCGCGCGCTCTCTCACCTCCTCCCTCCTGCTTCTTCTATCTGTACACTGCTCGCGTTCCCTCCCGCCGTCGCCCTCTGGGTCGTCCCCCTCCCCCTCTCCCCGCCGTCCGTCGTGCGCTCACGCCGCACGTGAGTACGCACGCGAAGACTTCTTCGCCC